>NC_025693.1:10396420-10426870 GCF_000633955.1 Camelina sativa
TGGTGCCTATGCAAGCTAGCCACCTCTTATTGGGGCGCCCATGGCAGTTTGATAAGCGCACCACACACTGCGGCCATACTAACCAATACTTTTTCGTTCATGAAAACAAACGTATTTGCCTAAAACCCTTGAGCCCCACGCAAGTACATGAAATGCAAGACAAGTTGTCTAAAGACTCGAACGATAAAAAGAATTTCCTGATTCAGTATGGTGATGTTAGAAAGTCCCTTAAGGACTCAGCCCAAGTGATTTTGATGTTGTTTCGAGATGCATTGCTTTCAGGTCTTGATGGGTCACTAGAGGCCTTACCGGAGGTCATACGCGGCGTCCTCAAGCGATTTGCCGATGTGTTCCCCGAAGAACTCCCCGAAGGCCTACCACCGATCAGAGGCATCGAACATCAGATCGATCTAGTTCCAGGAGTGCAGCTTCCCAATCGGCCAGCCTACCGTGTCAACCCCGAAGAGGCGAAGGAGCTTGAGCGACAAGTCAAAGAGCTCATGGCGCAAGGTTACGTCCGAGAGAGTTTGAGTCCGTGTGCTGTACCAGTGCTACTAGTCCCGAAGAAAGACGGATCATGGAGGATGTGCGTTGACTGTCGAGCCGTCAACAACATCACTATCAAATACCGCCACCCCATTCCACGCCTCGATGACATGCTAGACGAGCTTAGCGGCGCCAGTGTCTTCTCAAAGATCGATCTGAAGAGCGGCTACCATCAAGTTCGGATGAAGGAGGGTGACGAGTGGAAAACGGCCTTCAAGACAAAACAGGGTTTGTACGAATGGCTGGTAATGCCATTCGGTCTTTCTAACGCCCCCTCTACCTTTATGCGTCTTATGAACCATGTTTTGAGATCGTTTATCAATAAATTCGTAGTGGTTTATTTTGATGATATATTGGTATATAGCTCTAGTTTGACTGATCATGTTAAACACCTAGAGGCTGTCTTGTTTACCCTCCGCGAAGAGCAACTCTACGCAAACTTGAAAAAGTGCGTGTTTGCTGCTGATGAATTGGTCTTTTTAGGCTTTGTTGTGAGTTCGCAGGGCCTCAAGGTCGATGGAGAGAAGATACGCGCAATAGAGGAGTGGCCCACGCCCACGAGCATCACTCAAGTCCGGTCGTTCCACGGCCTAGCCAGTTTTTACCGGAGGTTTGTGCGAGATTTCAGTACGATCGCCGCGCCTCTCACCTCCGTGATCAAGAAGAACAGCGAGTTTCGATGGGGAGAGGAACAAGACAAGGCGTTCACCGAGCTCAAGAAACGCCTCACGCAAGCACCCTTGCTTACATTGCCCGACTTCAACAAAACTTTTGAGGTTGAGTGCGATGCGTCGGGAGTTGGAGTCGGAGCTGTCCTGACTCAAGGAGGCAAACCGGTGGCGTACTTTAGTGAGAAGCTTAGTGGAGCTACGCTTAATTACCCTACGTATGACAAGGAGTTATACGCCCTCGTTCGTGCCATGGAGGTTTGGCAACATTATCTATTGGCGAGAGAGTTTGTGATTCACACTGATCACGAAACTCTCAAGCACCTCCGCGGCCAGACCAACCTCAAGAGACGTCATGCGAAATGGTTGGAGTTCATTGAGTCGTTTCCATACGTCATTAAGTACAAGAAGGGCAAGGAGAACGTAGTCGCCGACGCCTTGTCGAGACGGCATGCACTAATCACCACAATGGACGCGCGCGTATTGGGTTTTGAAAGCATCAAAGATGCTTATGCTGGAGATGCTGAGTTTGGAGATTGCTTCCAGAACCATGGGAAAGGAATCTACACCGAGTTCTACATTCACGAGGGTTTCCTGTTCAGAGGTCGAAGGCTGTGTATACCAAATGGTTCTATCCGGGAGTTGCTAGTTCGTGAAGCCCATAGTGGAGGTTTAGCGGGTCATTTTGGCATCACCAAGACCTTGGCCGTGCTCAAGGAGCATTTTTACTGGCCAAAGATGCGAAGTATGGTAGAGAAGCACGTCGGCCGTTGCATAGTTTGTCGCACCTCCAAGTCGACAACTCACCCGCATGGCCTCTACATGCCTTTGCCCGTGTCCACCGCACCATGGATCGATCTCTCCATGGATTTCATCCTCGGCCTACCCCTCTTGGCGCATAAAGATAGTATCATGGTGGTTGTTGATAGGTTCTCGAAGATGGCTCACTTCATTCCATGCAATAAGAACAATGATGCTGTGCAATTGGCGAACTTGTTCTTTAATCAGGTCGTAAGGCTTCATGGCGTTCCGCGCACCATCATATCCGATCGGGATCCCAAGTTTCTTGGTCACTTCTGGCGAACTATTTGGCGCAAGCTCGGGACGAAGTTACTGTACTCCACCGCGGCTCACCCTCAGACCGACGGCCAAACGGAGGTCGTCAACAGATCAATAGGCGCCTTACTCCGCACAGCTATCGCCAGCAACAAAGGCTCCTGGCTCGAGTGCATTCCGATCATCGAGTTTGCATACAACCAAGCGGTGCATTCAGCTACGAAAAGGTCGCCGTTTGAGGTCGTATACGGATTCAAGCCTTTGACGCCCCTGGATCTCCTCCCTATACCACCGAATGAAGCCGAGAATCAAGACGGAGTCGCACGAGCAGAAATGGTCAAGGCTTTGCACGAGGAGGTCCGAGCCAACATAGAGCGAAGGAACGAGCAGTATGCACGCTTCCTCAACCGAGGACGTAAACCGATGCTGTTCAAACCTGGTGATTGGGTCTGGTTACACTTAAGGCCGGAGAGGTTCCAGCAGAAACGCAAGGACAAGCTCAGCCCGCGAGGAGATGGCCCATTCCGAGTCATCGAGAAGATCAACGATAACGCCTACCGACTTGAGCTTCCAGGTGAGTTTGGTACATCCACCTCATTCAATGTCACTGACCTCGTTCCGTTTGATGTAGGTGAAGACGAAGATGTTTTGGGGACAAAACCTTTTCAAGGGGGAGGGATTGATGTGATCGCAGGACGCGACCTCAGCCAAGAAGACCAAGACACGCCGGACGCGACCGAGACGCCTGACCAAGACGCATCGGACGCGACCAGGGCAACCTCTTCAGACGTGGCCAAGGCTCCAACGATCCTTCCCGGAGCCACCACACGTTCCAAGAGCTCAGCAAAGGCGGCCAAACAGCGGCTCAACCTATTTGTCCGAACCTACGTCCAACACCAGCCACCCAACGAAGACTCCGAAGGCTCAGTCCGCTTAGTCTTCACTCTTACCCAAGAGTGAAGACGGTCAAGTCGTTAAGCGAGGAAGTGTACTCTTTTTCCTCACTCCGGGTTTGTCCCAATGGGTTTACCGGAGGAGGTTTTAACGAGGCATGGAGCTAAACGCAAAACGCCTAAAGGCTAAGTTGCTTCACGCGCAAGGCCAAGGCGGTTATCTCTCTTTCCCTCTTATTTTTGGTCTAATTTTTTGAACCTGAGAATATTCTCTTTTGATCCTATGTTTGTGAACGTTGGAGAGTGTTTGTGGCTAAGCGTGTTAGTCAAAAGGTGGCGATGTGTTCTCTTTGTAAAGGGGACACGTCAAAAGGACGATGTGCGAATCAAGATGAATCCGCGTGTCCTAAAGCTCCTATCTAGACCTAGCTATTTAAACTCTCCTTAAGCCCTTGTTCCTCCTTTGACTTGTATGAAAATAAACTTTTCCTCAAGAGAGATTCTTGAAACTTGTCTCACTCTTCTCTTTCTTCAATCCGGGATTGAACCTTGAGAAAACCCTAACAAGCCGCGAACCGGGTTCGCCCTTGTTAGCGACCGTATCAAGAGGAGAGCCAAACCTCTTGTGTCGTCAATCGATCCATCCGTATTCCCCCTCACCTCGTTTCCATCTGTCCTCTTCTTAAATTCGAGTCCTCTTTCATCAGTTCTCGAGTCCCCTCGAATCACCTCAAATCATCCCCGCTCGTTCCGCATCTGTACTGTCCGATTGAACCGTTCGTGGCTTCTCGACGTATCTCCCGATCGGCTCGTTTGAATTCCTTCAAACTCCGTTTCCCTCGTTTGATTCTCTCCTAGAACCGAAGCCCAGGACCTCGGCCGAGAAAAGCTTCACCGACTGAAAGTTGACCGAGAGCTCAAGCCGCGTCCGTACCGCGATCGTATCGTGACCGTGTCCTCGGGTCACATCAATCCCCCTACTATATTTTACTTTTACGGGTTTCGTATGATGAGTTTTTGTGAATTAAAAATCTTTGAACGTCTTGCATGTTCTGCCTAGCATGGCGGGTTTAGACTATAGAACCATCACTAAAACTATTAGTTTATTTCATATACTATAGATTTGTAGTCATAGTTTGGAAAATTAACTTATAAATGATTTAGTATATGAATTACAATATATTACACATACTACAAACACATTCCTAATATTCAAAAAAAAATGTATACACATAAAAATATACACTAACATACCATATAGGCATATACCTCTATTAATTTATAGAAAACAAAACTAAGTGTTTTAAAATTTTATATTCTATTTAATAACAAATTTAATGTAATTAGGTTATAAATTGTATAAAACGTAAGAAGAAGAAAAAATATTCTAAACAAAATTAGAAATTAATTAGATAAAATTTAATTAATTGGGAATTTGAAAATTAAATAAATTAAAATTATTATTTACAATACATTAATTTATAATTTAGTCATGCGCTGTCTCGCGGTGTACTGCAGGTGAAAACCTAGTTTGAATAGATTTTTGAAATACTTTCTTATTAAACATTTTGAAATCAATAGAAAAGAACATATTCCTTTTATAGATAGTTTTCATTGGTTATTGTGGTCTTGTTTGTAACTATTGTTTTATTTCACAAAAGTATTTTTTTCTAGTTTTTTTTTGAACAAATTTAAAAACCTAACGTTATCTATTTCTATTTTTGATAATCCAATATTTGTTTCCTTTAATTAACCACATTATTTATGATAACAAATTAATTTGGACTACTTTTTACCCATCTAAATAGTTATCATTATATTATAATTAAATAGTTGTTTCCAGAAATATCTCAATATATATTAAAAATTAAATATATTTACATATATGTAATTACGAATTTAAGAGTCTGAGTTTTATGGCAATAAACTTAAATAATTTCCATAAATATTAGGTAATTATTATTATTTTTAATTCAATTTTCATAAAGGGGATTTTCAAAAATATCCATTTTTCTATGTCACTTTTCAAAAATACCCTTTGATGGTGTCCATTTAAAAAAATACAGTTTTTAATATATAAAATGACAAAATTATAAAACCTAAACCCCAAATACTAAACCCTATGCCTTAAAAACTATATTCTAATTGTAAATTGGGAACCCAAACAAAAAAAACAAATTCTAAAAATTAATTTAACATAAGGTAATTATGTAAAAGAGGGCAAAAATGAAAATGTTCAAAAAAGGGCATTTTTGAAAAGGGGTATGCCAAAAAGTTACTTTTTATCAAATCAGTTTTTCAAATTTTTAATGAACAATATCTCTTCACTCACCTCCTTATAAAACAAGGAGATAAAATCTGTATATGTTTACAATTATGTTTGTTACCTTTTAAATCAGTTAGTTTCTATAAAAAATTAAATAGAACAAGAGTTTATTTGTTTATTAAATTAATTGTTTAATGTCAATGGCATACCTGTAAATAAGTGCCAACTTCAAAATTTATTTTATAAATATCTTCGAAAATGTATATATAGATTATAGATAAAAATAAATTATTATTTTAAAATTTATGAACTATCTACTAAATTCTAATTTCGTTAAAATTCTAATTTTACAATAAAATAATATGATAAATTAAAATAAATGATGAATAGTATAAAATGAAATCCATAATGAATTTTCATTGATTATGGTTGAAATTAATTGAAAATAATTTAAGTAACTAGTAACTGATATTGAATTTTCGATATTCTGAAAATTATAATAAGATTTGTTTAAACTCTTTTATTTTAGTGAGGAAACAATTATTAAAACAAAATGTGGACAAATTTAGAGTGGCAAAATTGTAGATGAACAATGTAACACCCGCGAACCAAATTATGCGTTTTGGACGAGGGTGTCGATCGACACCAAGGGGGTGTCGGTCGACACCATTGTTTTTCTGGTTTGACCAGTTCAATTTTATTATCGATTTGAACCGGTTTAGTTTAGGAAAAACCACTAAACCGAGATATTTAAGTGTTTTGTCGACCAGAAGGATTTTGGGAAGTTCTCTTTCGCCGTTTAATGCTTTTGAGAGAAAAAGGAGAGAAAAGCATTGTTCCTGAGATTTTGAGAGAGGTTGGTGAGATTTCTGGCTGTTCTTGAGAGTTTTGGAGCTAGAAAGGATCTAGAAGCTTGCTAAGAGGGTTAGGTTCGTTGCTATTGGTCTTTATCTTCCTGCAAAGCGGTGAGTGCATGACCATGGCTTATCTAAGCCTTTGATTCCTTGTTCTTGCTTGGTTGTTTGCTTGTTTGTGTGTTTTTCTTGCTGGGATTGGTTGCTACAGGTTCCTACAGATGTATAAGGCTTGGGTTTCGAGTATTGGACGATTTGGGGGAGTTCGGGAGCGAGACTCGACTCTCGGCTTTGAGCGGATCGCGATTGCAGAGGGAGTGTCGCTCGACACCACTTGGTGTCGGTCGACACCAGCAAATTGAGCATCGATCGACACTGTGGGGTAGTGTCGGTCGACTCCAAGAGCCAGTGTCGATCGACACTTGGCAGGTGTCGGTCGACACCTCCCTTCCAGCGAGACGATGTTTGATTTCCTGGTTTGTGTGCCTTGTTTTGTTGATTGTTTGGAACTTGGAATCTCTGCTGCTTGTGTGTATAGCCCAGTAGATGGGAGGATTGCCTCACTGACTATTTATCAAATACTTGTGACAACCCGTCCCGTTGACCCCACTAGCCCACCGCTAGCTTGCCCCCATAGGCCCGAAGCTGGCCCTGCAGGGCATCGATCCTAACCCCTCACTGGGCAAATGGAACTATTCATCCAAATCAACAGTAGGTTATTGGTGCGCCAAGCGTTCCTCGAACCCTGGTCCCCACCCTTTAACAACCTTCCCACATGACAAGCTGTCACCAATTGACCTGAGGGGTTAGATTCGATGCCCTGCAGGGCCAGCTTCGGGCCTATGGGGGCAAGCTAGCGGTGGACTAGTGGGGTCAACGGGACGGGTTGTCACAATACTCATGCATCTTAATTTGTATTTGTGGTGCAGATAAAGGCAAAGTGTGATCGTGGAATCAAGGCAATGAAGAGGAGGATGTTCTAGGGAGTCGATTGGATGTTGTCTGGCATTGCTAGGTTGCTAGAGTTGAGTCATTAGAAACATTTCTAGGTTGCTGGTTTAACGTTTCTTGTTGTTTGGTATTGGAATATTGCTGATGCTATAATATTGGATTATTATTGGTTTATTATTGGATATTGGTATGGTTATTCCACTGTTGATTGTGAATGTGGTTAGGTGGCTAGTGGATATGGGACCACTAGTTGTAGTCTGTATATATATTTATTATATATTAATAATTATATATTATTTATTATTAAAAAAAAAAGGTCGGTCCTTTCATTTTGGTATCAGAGCCCTTACGGTTCTAGGTTTGGGTTCACCAGGCTTTGTGATGTAGATGTTTGGGATTTGCATGCTTTGATTGATTATGCGAGTTAGTCAATTGTGTGTGGCATGGAGTCCTAGAACATCCTCTTCGAGCCTACTGTGTGATTCCACGGTGAGTTTATGCTTTCTGTGTTATAATAGTAATTATGTGCTTAGTCTTCTGTTCATGGTAGTGCAGATGGCTACAGATGGTACTATTCCTGGTCGTGGTCGTGGACGCGGATGTGGTCATGGACGCGGACGTGGTCGTGGTAGGGGCAGAGTCCCAGAGGTTAGTGAGGCCGAGGACCAGAGTGTGAAAGTTGAGGGTGTTGGCGAGTCGCAGGGTGTTCCGGGGGATTCAGTGAGTGTGGCCGGAGGGGGCGGTGTTGATGCTCCAGTGGTCGGTGATGCTAGGGTCCCGGGTGTGGGAGTTCCAGCGGATGGAGTCACTGGTGTTGACTTTGCGGCTATGCTAGCACAGGTGTTAGAGCGGTTACCACCAGTGGTACCGGCTCAGGCTCAGGTAGTGCCACCAGTGGTGGCGGAGGAGCGGCAGCCAGTTGCTGCGGATGCATGAGCACATGGACATTATTTGTCCATGCTCAAGGAGATGAAGGGCATCGAGACTTCGCGGTTTTCGGGTGGTACAGATCCTACTGCTGCAGATGCGTGGAGGACGAGTGTGGAATGTCCTGAGGAGTCCTAAGGAGTTTTGGGTGGACATAGGGGTCCACCATACTCTGAGATGTCCTGAGGAGTTTTGGGTGGACATAGGGGTCCACCATTTGAGTGGTGAAGCTGAGTTGTGGTGGAGATCAGTGGCTGCTAGGAGAGTGCAACGGGAGATGACTTGGGCTGACTTCGTCTTGGAGTTCAACCGCAAGTATTTTCCTAGAGAGGCATTGGACCGGTTAGAGGTTCAGTTCCTTCAGTTATCTCAGGGACGCGGTCAGTGCGGGAGCTGGACTTGGAGTTAAGTGGACTTCTATGTTATGGGGTCGGGCTATGGAGTCTGAGGAGGCTCAGATCATGAGGTTTTTGAGGGCTCTATGTGATGATTTGAGAGTCCATTGTAGAGGACGGAGTTATGCTACGCGTGTAGAGCTGGTTGAGACTACAGTAGAGATTGAGGAGGATATCCGGGCACAGACAGTGGTGGCTAGTCCAGCAGTTCAGCCTAGTAAGGCTCAGCAGCAGGGTGGTTCTAGCAGGGGCGGTAGGCCTGCACAGGGAACCAAGAGGAGGTGGGAGGCTACGCAGAGGCCGAGTGGTGCGAGTTGCTTCAGTTGTGGGAGAAAGGATCACAAGGTTGCTAGTTGTCCCATGAGGAATGTCCCGACGGCAGCAGCTCGTGTATGCTATCATTGTAGGGAGCCAGGGCATATCAGGCCCATATGTCCCAAGTTGCAGCCGGTAGCAGTGGCAGGGTTGCAGCAGGTGCAGCCTGGAGGACAGCAGGTGGCACAGATTGAGCAGGCGCCACAGGTCTACACGATAGTGGAGACTGGTGGAACCAGTGCCGGGGCGATCACAGGTACAATTTCTGGCACTTAAGCTTTGTGAATTTTTAGTAGGTTCAGATTTTATGTTTTCCTGTGATAAAGTGTTAGGTTCTCAACACATAAGGTTTGTATAGGGACCTTGTTGGTGGGCTGGTTTAAGTCACATGTTATGTTTGATAATGGAGCTTCTCATAGCTTCATTACTCCGGAGTGTGCAGAGAGCGCGGGGATCAGAGGGGATCCCGGAGAGCGTGCAGGAGTTGTCAGGGTTGCGGGAGGCAAGTTCCTGAGAGTTATTGGACAAGCTAGAGGAGTTGATATTCAGATCGCAGGGGAGTCATGGCCAGCGGATTTGCTTATCAGTCCAGTGGAGTTATATGATGTTATTCTCGGGATGGATTGGTTGCATCGGCATATGGTGCATTTGGATTGTCATCGAGGTAGAGTGGAGTTTGAGCGTCCAGGAGGAAAGTTGGTTTTTCAGGGTATTAAACCGACTTTGGGGAGTCTCGTGATCTTGGCCATTCAGGCTGGGAAGATGATCGAGAAGGGTCGTGAGGCTTATCTGGTTACTATATCTATGCTAGAGTCAGTGGGGAAGTCTACGGTTAGCGGTATTCCGGTAGTGGAGGAGTTTGAGGACGTGTCTCAGTCATTGCAGGGATTACCACCATCTCGGTCGGATCCTTTTACTATTGAACTGGAACCGGGGACGACGCCGTTATACAAGGCTTCTTACATAATGGCTCCAGCAGAGATGGAAGAGCTGAAAAAGCAGCTAGAGGATTTGTTGAGTAAGGGATTCATCTGTCCTAGTGTATCACCATGGGGAGTGCTGGTGTTGTTTGTGAAGAAGAAGGATGGGAGTTTTCGGTTATGTATTGATTATCGGGGTTTGAACCGGGTCACTATGAAGAACAAGTACCCTCTTCCCAGGATCGATGAGTTGTTCGATCAGCTGAGGGGTACTACTTGGTTCTCCAAGGTAAATCTGGCATCAGGTTATCATCAGATACCGATAGATGAGGCAGATGTGAGGAAGACGGCTTTCAGGACGAGGTATGGGCATTATGAATTTGTGGTGATGCCTTTAGGGTTGACTAACGCACCAGCAGCGTTTATGAGGTTGATGAACAGCGTGTTTAAGGAGTTTCTGAACGTGTCTGTCATCATTTTCATCGACGATATCCTGGTATTTTCTAAGAGTCCTGAAGAGCATGCAGTACATTTGAGGGCAATTCTGGAGAAGCTGCGGGAGCAAAAGTTGTTTGCTAAGTTGAGCAAGTGCAGTTTTTGTCAGCGTGAGATGAGTTTTCTGGGTCACATTCTTTCTGCAGAGGGAGTTTCGGTAGATCCGGAGAAGATTCAGGCTATCAGGGATTGGCCTAGACCGCAAAATGCCACAGAGATCAGGAGTTTCCTTGGTCTGGCAGGTTACTACAGGAGGTTTGTGCAGGGGTTTGCAAGCAGAGCACGTCTGTTGACTAAGTTGACAGGGAAGGATGTTCCTTTTGTTTGGGTCACAGGAGTGTGAGGAGGGCTTTGCAAGCCTTAAGGAGATGTTGATTACTACGCCAGTGTTGGCTTTGCCGGAGTAGGGAGAACCCTATGTGGTTTATACTGATGCATCCAGAGTTGTTTTGGGGTGTGTGTTGATGCAGCATGGGAAGGTGATTGCCTACGCTTCGCGACAGTTGCGGAAACATGAGGAAAACTATCCTACTCATGATTTGGAGATGGGTGTTGTAGTCTTTGCCCTGAAGATTTGGAGATCTTATCTTTATGGTGCAAAGGTACAACTGTTTACAGATCATAAGAGTCTGAAGTATATATTCACTCAGCCTGAGTTGAATTTGAGACAGAGGCGGTGGATGGAACTTGTGGCAGACTATGATTTTGAGATAGCCTATCATTCTGGTAGGGCTAACTTGGTTGCAGATGCTTTGAGTCGGAAGAGGGTAGCTTCGGCTCAGGAGCAGGAGATGGAGTCTCTGGTAGGAGAGATCAGTGCGTTGAATTTGTGTGCAGTGTCTCAGGAACCGTTGGGTTTGGAGGCATTTGATAGAGCAGATGTTCTGAGTAGGGTGCGGTTGGCTCAAGAATGTGATTTGGGGCTGGTAAATGCCTCAAAGGATGTTGATTCAGAGTATCAGGTCTCAGATAATGGTACTATCTTGGTGCACGGTCGGGTTTGTGTGCCCAAGGATGAGGAGTTGAGGCAGGAGATCCTGAGAGAGGCTCATGCGAGCCGGTTTTCTATTCATCCAGGAGCGACTAAGATGTACCGTGATCTCAAGAGGTACTATTACTGGGTCGGGATGAAGAAGGATGTAGCTAGTTGGGTCGTGAGGTGCGATGTGTGTCAGCTAGTGAAGGTTGAGCAGCAGGTTCTAGGCGGGTTACTGAAGAGTCTACCCATTCCTGAGTGGAAGTGGGATATGATCACGATGGATTTTGTGGTAGGATTGCTAGTGTCTCGGACTTTTGATGCTATTTGGGTCATTGTGGACCGGTTGACTAAGTCAGCACATTTTCTGGCCATTAAGAAGACTGGTGGAGCAGCGGTCTTGGCTAAGAAGTATGTGAGAGAGATAGTCAGATTGCATGGAGTGCCAGCGAGCATTGTGTCTGACAGGGATTCTAAGTTCACTTCGGTGTTCTGGAAGGCATTACATGCAGAGATGGGCACTAAGGTGCATATGAGTATAGCTTATCATCCCTAGACAGATGGACAGTCAGAGAGGACAATCCAGACGCTGGAGGATTTGTTGAGGATGTGTGTGTTGGATTGGGGTGGCCATTGGGCATATCACCTGAACATGGTAGAGTTTGCTTACAACAACAATTATCAGGCGAGTATTAAGATGGCTCCTTATGAGTCTTTGTATGGGAGGCCATGCCGTACACTGTTATGCTGGACTCAGGTGGGGGAGAGGAGCATGTTCAGGGTAGATTTTGTTCAGGAGACCTCAGAGAGTGCTCAAGCTGAACATGAAGGAAGCTCAGGATCGGCAGAGGAGTTATGCCGATAGGAGGAGGAGAGATCTTGAGTTTCAGGTAGGAAACAGAGTGTACCTCAAGATGGCCATGTTACGGAGTCCGAACAGGTCATTGACAGAGACTAAGTTGAGTCCGAGGTTTATGGGTCCGTTCAGAGCGATTGAGCGGGTGGGACCGGTAGCATATAGTCTGGAGTTGCCTGAGGCTATGCGTGCGTTCCACAAGGTGTTTCATATTTCTATGTTGCGAAAGTGTCTCCGTGAGGATGATCAGTTGTTGACTAAGATTCCTGAAGATCTTCAGCCTAACATGACTTTGGAGGCGAGACCAGTGAGGGTTCTCGAGAGAAGGATCAAGGAACTTCGGAAGAAGAAGATTCCTTTGATGATAGTCCTTTGGGACTGTGATGGTGTTGAGGAGCAGACTTGGGAGCCAGAGGCGAGGATGAAGGAAAGGTTTAAGAANTCCTGTTGAGGACATTTGTTTGGCCTTGGTGGTGGTCCTGTTTAGGACATTTGTTTGGCCTTNAAGCAAGCCGCGAGTTGAGCTTGTCTAGCCTGGTCCCATCTGTAATCTGTGGCTGGAGCGGGAATGGAGTATTCCAGCCCATCTCTCTTGTTTACTTGGTCGCTTGGGATGGTTGGTTGTGCGACTCAGTAACAAGATGAGGTGGTGCTCGGGGTACAAAGTTTCCGTGAGACGGGGTTTTTGGAGGAAAGTTTCATGAAATAGAAGTTTCCAAAAGTGGAAAGTGCTAAAAATGGAAAGTTTTATGGGAGTTAGAATTTGTCCATTTTGGTGGTCGAGAGCCTTGGAAGGGCTTGTGTGGCCTTAGTGGTGGACTTTTGAGTCGTGTGCCCGTGTGTGGCAGTCTTTTGAGACATTGTGTGGCCTTTGTGGCGGGCTGTTTAGCCAGTTGTGTGGCCTTTGTGGCGGGCTGTTTAGCAAGATGTGTGGCCTTTGTGGTGGGCTGTTTAGCCAGTTGTGTTTACTTTGTGCCGGGCTGTTTAGCCAGATGTGTGGCCTTTGTGGCGGGCTGTTTAGCCAGTGTGGTCTTTCTGACGGTCCTTCGAGACAAGTGGTCTTTGTGACAGTCCTTCGGGACGAGTGGCCTTGGTGGCGGTCCTGGTTAGGACATTTGTTTGGCCTTGGTGGCGGTCCTGTTTAGGACATTTGTTTGGCCTTTGTGACGGTCCTGTTGAGGACATTTGTTTGGCCTTGGTGGTGGTCCTGTTTAGGACATTTGTTTGGCCTTCGTGGCGGCCCTTGTGGCATGTATATGATCTTTGTGTGGTCATGAGGTATTCCAGTGAGGGGATATGTGGTTGGTAGGACATTGTGATGTTTTACGCGAGCCACAGGAAGGAAACCTGGATAGGGATAGGACTCAGACGTGTTCTCGCGACTCTTGGGGGACTTTGGTTCTCCTAGTACTGTCATATTCTGAGACTTTGTGGCTTGGGAATACGGTTAGTATATCAACTTCGGATGACGATCCGGGGCGCGCTGTAGGGTGGCAACCCGAGAGACNTTGTGTTTACTTTGTGCCGGGCTGTTTAGCCAGATGTGTGGCCTTTGTGGCGGGCTGTTTAGCCAGTGTGGTCTTTCTGACGGTCCTTCGAGACAAGTGGTCTTTGTGACAGTCCTTCGGGACGAGTGGCCTTGGTGGCGGTCCTGGTTAGGACATTTGTTTGGCCTTGGTGGCGGTCCTGTTTAGGACATTTGTTTGGCCTTTGTGACGGTCCTGTTGAGGACATTTGTTTGGCCTTGGTGGTGGTCCTGTTTAGGACATTTGTTTGGCCTTCGTGGCGGCCCTTGTGGCATGTATATGATCTTTGTGTGGTCATGAGGTATTCCAGTGAGGGGATATGTGGTTGGTAGGACATTGTGATGTTTTACGCGAGCCACAGGAAGGAAACCTGGATAGGGATAGGACTCAGACGTGTTCTCGCGACTCTTGGGGGACTTTGGTTCTCCTAGTACTGTCATATTCTGAGACTTTGTGGCTTGGGAATACGGTTAGTATATCAACTTCGGATGACGATCCGGGGCGCGCTGTAGGGTGGCAACCCGAGAGACAAATATTGGACTTCCTTATATATTATGGCATGTGGGCTTAGGCCCGATGAGGAGCCTACATTATGGCATGCAGACTTAGGTCTGATGAGGAGCCAATAGAAACTCAAGGTTTAGACCTATGGGTAAAGGAAAGACCAAAAGTCGAGAGCAAATAATGCCTGGAGCGTGAGTCTATCACCTAGAGGTGACCTTCCGTAGATCGGTCGGAAGAGTGCGGGCCGTGGAGACAATTGCACGGGAGTCCTTGGCTGATGGTTTTGCGAGATTCGAGGACGAATCTATGTAGGTGGGGAGAATTGTAACATCTGCAAACCAATTATTGGTTTTCTAGGATGAGTGTCGATCAAAACCAATGTTATCTGGTTCGATCTGATTGACTTAATCGTCGATTTTGGTCGGTTTGGTTTAAGGAGAACCATTAAACCGTGATATTAAAGTGAGGAAACGACTTAGGTCGTGTTTTTGTTGTTGTCTCGCCGTTTTTAGAGAAAACAAAGGGAGAAAATTGTTCTTGAGGTTCTAGAGAGAGATTG
The DNA here is from genome assembly GCF_000633955.1 of Camelina sativa. Taxonomy (NCBI): domain Eukaryota; kingdom Viridiplantae; phylum Streptophyta; class Magnoliopsida; order Brassicales; family Brassicaceae; genus Camelina; species Camelina sativa. Next base: position 10,411,128 of record NC_025693.1, read on the forward strand.
TGAGATGTCAAGGCTTTGTGGGTGAGATCTTGCTGTGGGAGTGAGGATTCAAGGCTAGGAACGTGTGGGAAGCTTGCTGGGAGTGTGGATTCGTCATTGTTTGTCTGAATCTTCCTGCAGAGAGGTGAGTGCATGACCATGGCTAATCTAAGCATGTGATTCCTTGTTCTTGCTTGTTTGTTACTTTATTTGTGTGTTTTTCTTGCTGGGATTGATTGCTACAGGTTCCTACGGATGTATATGGCTTGGGTCTTGAGTATTGGACGATTTGGTGGAGTTTGGGAGCGAGATTCGACTCTCGGCTTCATGCGGATCGCGGTTGCAGAGGGAGTGTCGATCGACACCAATTGGTGTCGGTCGACACCAGTGAAGCAGCATCGATCGACACTGTGGGGTAGTGTCGGTCGACACCATGAGCCAGTGTCGGTCGACACCTCCCTTCCAGCGAGTTGATGTTGTTTTCCTGGTTTGTATGCTTTGTTTGTTGATTGTTTGGAACATTGGAATTAATGTTGCTTGTGTGTATAGCCCAGTAGATGGGAGGATTGCCTCACTGAGTATTTATAAAATACTCATGCATCTCAATTTGTGTTTGTGGTGCAGATAAAGGCAAATTGTGATCATGGAATCAAGGCAATGAAGAGGAGGATGTTCTAGGGACTCGATTGGTTGTTGTCTGGCATTGCTAGGTGTCTAGAGTTGGGTCATTAGAAACATTGCTAGGTTGCTTATCCTATGATTCCTGTTGTTCGGTTATTGGATATTGGTTATATTTTGAATATTGGTTATTTATTATTGAATATTTATTGGTTATAGGATGTTTGAATACGCGTTCCTCGAAACCTGGTCCCGCTATCAATTGGTGACAGCTTGTCCTGTGGGAAGGTTGTTAAAGGGTGGGGACCAGGGTTCGAGGAACGTCTGGCGCACCAATATTCTACTGGTGGATTTGGAAGAATAGTTCCCGTCCACAGTGAGGGGTTAGGATCGATGCCCTGCAGGGCCAGCTTGGTGTCCATTGGGGTGGCTAGCGGTGGGCTAGTGGTGTCCGCGGGACGGGTTTGTCATACAAGGTATTGCCAATGCATGTTGCAGAAGCGTTAAATAAACGCTTTCAGATCAAGGTACATTGCTTGGTTAATATTTAATTTTTTTTTAACACAGTTTTAGTTTGTATAACATTATCCTTAATAATTTGTTTTGTATAGATGGAATATTGGAAAGCGTATCGGACACTACGACATGCTCGTCAATTGGTCAGGGGTAGTCCAGAGAGTGGTTATATGCAGCTAAATACTTACTTGTACATGTTAAAGAGGGCAAATCCAGGAACATATACGCAGCTTGAACTTGATGATGCTAATAGATTTAAGTACTTGTTTCTAGCATTTGGTGTAAGCTTGAATGGATTTCCTTTCATGAGGAAAGTGTTGGTTGTGGATGGTACATTTTTACAAGGAAAATACAAAGGGACACTTCTGATGGCAACAGCTCAACATCTCTAACTCGTGGTGTAGAGAAAGTTCTACAAGTATATTTTCTCTTCTTATTGTCGTATATATTTTCTAATAATAACTTTTTGTTAAACTAATAACAATTTTATGTTGTTTTACAGAGTCGTGTAGAGTATACTAAGCTACTTACTGTTAAAGATATAGATGCTAATCAAGTACAAGTTACAGGTGGATCATCTCTCCACGTTGTAAATTTGAAATATAAAAGGTGTACATGTCGCAGGTTTGACTTGGAGAAGTTGCCTTGTGCACACGCGATTGCGGCTTGTAAAAAGAGGAAAATATTTCGAATTATCGATGTGTCATCCTTATTTTCGTAGAAGCTACTTGTGTGATTCCTATGCAATTGCCATCATGCCAAGAGATTTTGCTACACCAGTTCCTGAACAAGTTGTGAGCAAGGTTGCTTTACGACCAATACCTAAAAACTAACCTGGAAGGCCCAAAGAATTCAAGAATGAAGTCTACTTTGGAGATTGCGATGATAAAGAAAAACCTAAGAAAACAATACGCTTGTGGTAATTGCAATCAAGTAGGACATAATCGAAAGACATGTAGTAACTAGAGTTTCAGTTTCAGTTTTAGTTTTAGTTTTTGTTTTGCCCTTTGAAAACAATACACTTGTGGTAATTGCAATACACTTGGGGTAATTGCAATCGCTCTTGATTTTGTTTTAAATTTGACAATCACATTGTTTAGATGAAAAGATTTTTTAGAGGGCATAATCGTTAGAAATGAAAAAAAAAAAAAAAAAAAGAAATAGGTACACCCATATAAGTTTAACAATCATTAAACTACTCAAGAGTGAAATGAACCAAAAAAAAAAAAAAGAGACGTTCATGTGAAGGTTTTAAACCGAAAAACAAATTATCCCTCACTCATCAATGAAGTGAGGGATTCATCAATGAGGTGAGGTATTACAAAATCTTTATCATGATCCAAAGTGTTAGACATATGATGTCCGGGACCCTCACCAACTTCATCAAATAACTCACATGCAAGTTTTATCCGAATCGCCGGGATGTTCCTATCACATATCCCATCAAATTTTATCCCAAGAGCCAAGCATTCAATGTAATTTAGAGCAAACACACCACAATCACCTGGGTCTTCATGCAATGGCAAATCTTGTGTCACTCGTTTCACCTTTAGCATGACATAGCTCTTCTTACGAACCTGTGGAGGAATTGCTTGGCTTAACAATGCAGGGATCATTCGCCTAAGTGCAATGCATTCTTTAACCAAATCGGAATGCTTGAGATAGCATTTGACATTGTGTTTTATGTTCTTATTTCAAATTTGTAGGGTTTTTCTATGCCTTAGATGCTATGCAAATACTAACATGATGATGCTAAAAATTTGAAATAAGAACATAAAACATAATGTAAAATGCTATCTCAAACCCTCAAATTGAAACACATCTTTTGTATGGGTGAAGTGATGAATGTATGGAATGATGAAAGATGAGATTAATGGATGGCAGGGTGTTTTAATTCCCCTTATGCAATTGTAGTACAAGAGGTGTCAATCCAATCTGAGAGTTTGTGAGCAATCAGGATGTGCATATATGTCTAAGTCAAGCCAAATGCAAAGGATATTTGTCACTAACAATCCTATTATGAAATGTAAAGTGTAGAAAGTAAAAGCTACTAGAACTAGATGCTAAATGTAAATGGAACAGAATGATTATGACAATTATGAAACTAGAACAGAAATAGAAACTATGGTAATGAACTAATGCAAGACAAGTAATGAACAGGACAATAAGTAAATGCAACAGAAATGCAACTGGAATGAGACAAGAGATAAGACAGGAAAACTACAAATCATAAACCAAGTTCTGGGGATGAACTCGAGCAAGCACTTGATCGAGTGTAGATCGAGTGCAGGGTCGAGCTAGACAAATGCGAAAAACAGAGCAACACAAGAAAAACAGAGCAATATGAAATTTAATCAAACAACAAGCAAGCAGCAGGATTAAGACTAGAAAATCAATAAACAAGGAGGGCTTTGAGGAGGGATTCATGGGCTGGACTAATGATTGAGGTCATCTGACTTGGTCAACAAATCTCAAACAACTTGAGGTAATCTCTAGACATATAATTCTAAGACATGTTTAATCCACTCTCATGGTAAGAAACAATCAAACTCATGCATCTCTAGACTTGTTCTCACAAAGTAAAGAATCTACACAAGCAGGCATTAAGCAATATATCTCATACCAAACAAGACCTCTAATCTCCTAGCAAGCCTAATGGTATGCTCTAGATCTAGCCTTATCTATGCTCCTTAAACATTGGTGTGATGCTAAGATGCTTGAAATCAAACCCTACCCTCTCAGTTATAGGATCAGCATTAAGAACATTTAGCCTAGAAGAGATTCTACCATAATCAAGCTTGACCAAATCAAACAAACCTCAAACACAATCCAGCCTAACACATCCTCAAGATCCTAAGCAACTACTCACAAGAACACATGATGAACATCAAAGTCATAAACCCAGAAAATACTGAAACTTGCATCAAATGAAAGATAAAGCAAAGATCTACAATATTGGAGAAAGAATCAAACTCGAATTCTCAATATTCTGAAAGTTATAGAACCAACAATATTGAAAAATCTAGTGTTTTCTCTCTTAAAAGAAGTACAAGAGTTAATAAAAATAAAAGTTGCAAAAGGAATAATTCCCAAAAGGGTAAAAATAGGTTTTTGACTATCTAAAAAGTTGGACTCTTGGTGGCTGCTGGGTACAAGGTCCTTCAATAGAAAAAGTAGTGGAAGCCCTAAAAATGCTAAAAGACAAAATAGCTAGGCGGCTCGGCCAACTCGACCTGGTGTTCGGTCGAGTTGGCTTCTCTCGTACATCTTCCACTCGGTCAAGTCCCTCTCTGCACACGGTCGAATGTCTGGTCGAGTGGGCGGTCGAGTGGGACTCCGGACCTTGTTTCTTCAGCCTTAACTCTCTTACTTTCCCTCACGATTGCTTCACTTCTCCTCAGCATTGCTTCCATGCTCCTTAAGCTCCACAATCACCTGATTATGCATGAAAAGATGCAAATCCAATGCAACTATACTCTAATGCATGATTGGTCCTAAAGCTATGCAATAATGGTAAAAATGGATAGCAAAAGATGAAAAAGATGTGAATATACTAAGGGAAAACAGGGTAAAATATATGAACATCAATCCTTCACCAAGGTTGGAATGCTATCATACACATATATCGTTTTAGCTGGCAAGTCAATATCCAGAGCCACTTAATGATTGTGGTTGACAAAAAGGCAAGCGTATAAATGATCAACATGAATGTGCCACTTCTTGTTTTTTTGCGAGTCAACAGGAGCTCTACCTTTGAAGTATTCCTAGTACATATCACTGAACAAGAAATTCTTCATGAAAGTGCAAACTGGTCGTAATCTTTCAAAAGTGATGTGAGCATATCTTAATCCAAGAAGGCTATGCGTTGGTTAGGGTGCGGTTGGCTCAAGAATGTAATCTTTCATGGCAGCGCCTGATAACTCTCTAATTTACATGTTTTAGACACCTTTTTTTGTCCATATTTTACATTATATATACCCTAACCTTAGCATTTTTATGTCATTAACTGTAGGAATTTGTATTTAGGCCATTTAGGGTGTTGCATTCTTGAATTTGTGCATTTTGGATGAAAACAGGTGCTTTAAAGCCTAAAATGGAGAAAAACAAGGTCAAATCCGAGCATGTACCCGAAGGAGCTATTGAGCAGGAAGAACAGTCTGAACCTCAACCCGATCGAAGAGGATCCAAGGGTAGGAAAAACAACCCGAAGACCTACCCGAGGAGCAACCCGACCTTATCCTCGTGCACCGCATCGAGCAGACCCTCGGGCAGGACGGGGCAGCTAGGTTAAAAGGGTTTCCATATATAAACCCCTCTTCTTCCTCTCGCCCTAGCATGCCGCAGACACTCAAAACAGAGAGCGAAAGCTTCTGAGAGATAATTTGAGCGACTCAAACACTTTTTCCACTTTTTAAGGATTTGTTTTCATTTCTTTTGCTATTCTTTTTAGTTTTCGATTCTGTACTCTTCTACTTTTATCTTATTTTCAATACAATGCAATTTTCATTTATTTGTGTTTTTATGCTTTCTGCAATGAGATATGAGTAGTGAAATAAAGTTTCTAGGGATGGGATAGACAAATATGTGTTCTTGATCGGTTAGGATGTCTTAGCTTGATTGTTTATTTTATATTAATTCCTTTCTAGGTTGATGTTCTTAATGCTAGTTTCAGACCAAGAGGTTGAGATTAGATCTAGGGTGTTTTGCCATCGAGAGATGTTGTTGAAATGCTTCAATCAATCAATGCTAGAGATTTACTCACTTAGCCTAAGAGATTAGATGTGTAAGGAGTTTATTGACAATAATGAATCGGTTTGTAATGCCTGCTTAGTGAGTTTTCGATTCTGTACTCTTCTACTTTTATCTTATTTTCAATACAATGCAATTTTCATTTATTTGTGTTTTTATTCTTTCTGCAATGAGATATGAGTAGTGAAATAAAGTTTCTAGGGATGGGATAGACAAATATGTGTTCTTGATCGGTTAGGATGTCTTAGCTTGATTGTTTATTTTATATAAATTCCTTTCTAGGTTGATGTTCTTAATGCTATTTTCAGACCAAGAGGTTGAGATTAGATCTAGGGTGTTTTGCCATCGAGAGATGTTGTTGAAATGCTTCAATCAATCAATGCTAGAGATTTACTCACTTAGCCTAAGAGATTAGATGTGTAAGGAGTTTATTGACAATAATGAATCGGTTTGTAATGCCTGCTTAGTCATGTTTCTCAAACGAGAGTTGGGTAGGGGAGTGACCAAGGTTGATTGTTTATATCACGAGAGTGTTTTAACAAGGTTTTAGAGATTCATTGTCTAGGGAATATTTGCTTGAGGCATGTAGGACATCCATACTGGTCAAGAACACTTATGAGTCGATTACCCCATCCTTAGAAGCTTTTTTATCTTGATTGTTTAACTTTATTTTATAACTCGACCCCTTACCCGAACTGGTACTTGATCACCAGCTTCGTGTATACTTTCGAGTTGTTCATCCTTGACTTCTCGATCCGATCACTCCACCCGATCCTGTACTCGAATGCTTGTATTGAGAGCTTAGGTCGTGTGGTTCTTGCCTTTTTATTTTATTTTGCTTATTTTACGATTGTTAGATTAAACCCTAATTATTGCTTGGCTTGACTTGCTTGCTTCTGATCATATCTTATCTGCTAGCATAACAACTGTTTGGATTAATACCCCTTTGAACTACAACTGCATAGGGAATTGATACCCTGGGTGAAAATCCTGTTATCAGCGCCCATGTGCTACATTACAATCAAACCCACATTAGAAATGACCATAACATCAACACTATCTTATTATATAAAGTTCGATGACAAAATTACTAATTAACGAGATTGTGACACGTGTCAAATATATTGATAAGATGTTGACACGTGTCAAAAATAAATATGTCAATTAATTTGATTTTTACTATTTTACTATTCTACGTGAATTAGAAACAAAATCTTTAACCTTTACTGGATTTTGGAATTTCAATATCTAACCGTAGGAGATATATAAGTCCTTCAAAAATAAATATGTCAACTAATTTGATTTTTACTATTTTACTATTCTACGTGAATTAGAAACATAATCTTTACTAAACCTTTACTAGATTTTGCAATTTCAATATCTAACCGTAGGAGATTTGATATTGGCCATGCTTTTTGTTTAAATATGTCAATTAATTTGATTTTTATTATATAAAGTTTGATGTGAAAATTACTAATTAATAAGATCATAACACGTGTCAATTGTATCATTCAGATGTTGACACATGTCAATTCTAAGTTTATTAAAATTTTAAAAAATAAAAAAGTAAAAATTCAAAACTTACCATAAAAATGTTTTATATAAAAATAAAATAGATAAAAGAAAACCTAATTTTATTTAAATTTTTTTGAAGAAAAAAACCTACAGTAATGAATGCACATTGGTTGCTTTCCAAGAACCATCAATCTGACAACGAGGTGAAAAAACATGGATATCTAAATACGAAGATGGAGCTGACATGACTGCCGTAAAAGAGAGCGCCTATTCCCAGGCTAAATTATCGCCCAAAGTCTGAGTAATTATATCATTCGCCTCTATCTCTGTCAAAATTACTAATTAACAAGATCGTAACACGTGTCAATTGTATCATTCAGATGTTGACACATGTTAATTCTAAGTTTATTAAAATTTTAAAAAATAAAATGTAATTCAAAACCTACCATAAAAAGGTTTTATATAAAAATAAAATAGATAAAAGAAAACCTAATTTTATTTAATTTTTTTTTTAAGAAAAAAACCTACAGTAATGAATGCACATTGGTTGCTTTCCAAGAACCATCAATTTGACAACGAGGTGAAGAAACATGGACATCTGAATACGAAGATAGAGCTGACATGACTGCCGTAAAAGAGAGCGCCTATTCCCAGGCTAAATTATCGCCCAAAGTCTGAGTAATTATATCATTCGCCTCTATCTCTTAACCTTGATTTTTTTTATGGCCTTCCAGATTGCCTATAAAATCTATGGTAATTGAAAAAAATGATCAGGATCACCCTGTTGAGAGACGTCTCTCCAGAAAACAAAATCCAAATTTGAGTACACTGACTCATATGGTAAACCCTCTGACAAGACCAGAATCAGAGATAAATCCCAAACTTCATAGGAACGAGGACATTCAAAATAAAAACGTGATTAATAGTTTCAACCGTAGAGTCGCATATTTTATATCAAATATAACATTGGACACCTCGGTGTATCTATTTACTTACTAAAAATATTTACTTATATTCTTTTATAAATTTAATTTTATTTTAAAAATTATAAACCCGCACATCGGGTGGGTCCTAATCTAGTGTATTTAATAAATCAAAACTAATATGTATTTACTTACATAGTCTTTCAACCATCCATAATTAAAACTAGGCTGATCCAATCTTGGTGTCATAATCTTCCAATAAAATCTAACATCTACATTTCCAGTTTGCAAAGGTGTCTCCCTGTAAAAATGTTTACATAATAATGCTAATGAGTACTAAATTACTAATAGGAAATTAAAAACATAATGTTTATGTAACAACCCGTCCCGTGGACCCCACTAGCCTCACTGCTAGTCCGCTAGCCTCACTGCTAGCCCGCTAGCCTCACTGCTAGCCGCCCAAACAGACCCCAAGCTGGTCCTGCAGGGCATCGATCCTAACCCATCACTGTGGAAATCCACATCCATCAGTAGGTTATTGGTGCGCCAGGCGTTCCTCGAACTCTGGTCCTCACTCTTTAACAACCTTCCCACAGGACAAGCTGTCACCAATTGATCAATTGGTGGCAACTTGTCTGTGGGAAGGTTGTTAAAGAGTGGGGGACCAAGGTTCGAGGAACGCCAGATCAATTGGTGACAGCTTGTCCTGTGGGAAGGTTGTTAAAGAGTGGGGACCAGGGTTCGAGGAACGCCTGGCGCACCAATAACCTACTGTGGATTTGGATGAATAGTTCCATTTGCCCGGTGAGGAGTTAGGATCGATGCCCTGCAGGGCCTTCTTGGGGTCTGTTGGGCCGGCTAGCGGTGGGCTAGTGGGGTCCATGGACGGTCCGTTGGGGCAGCTAGCGGTGGGCTAGTGGGATCCGCGGGACGGGTTGTCACAGTTTACATCATAATGCTAATGAGTACAATTCAATTGGGCTTCATATATATCATTTCAGTTGGGCTAAGTTGAAATTAGGCTTTAACTTTACTCTATAATATATTTATAAATTAATAATAAATAATAATAATAATACAAAATATTAAAGGGTATTTACTGGTCGGGTAACAAAACGGATAAAGGAACGAGTAACGGGACGGGTATCAAAACCTAAATCAATACCCGATACTCGTCCCTTACTCACGGATAATATAATTATGATACCCTTTACTCGACCCTAAACCTACGAGTACCCTTTTTTCGGGACGGGTATGAGCCGAGTAACGGGTCGAATACGGGTAAAGTGCCTAGGCCTAGTACTAATAGGAAATTAAAAACATAATGTAAGTATCATAAGGATAATACTTACTGATCACGCTTCAGGAAATCAAGAAGTTTTTGTAACTTATCATCTTCAGCTGGCTTAAGAAGATCATAAGACACATTGGAAGGGATTATGCGCTTAACAGTAGAGTTACCAACATATTGATACTTTTGAGATTTTGCCAACTGTTGCATTCGTTTTGCTTGTGTCCTATCTCCGTCCAAAGTTTTTAACGCCTCTCCAAGAGATATCAATGTTGCATCAAGCCTTTTACTGGCCAACTGTTGTTGAGGATCATCCCATGTATCTTCAGAACTGGAAGCCATTTTAGTATGGAGAGCTACAACTTTTTCAGTAATATCTTCAAGTTCATCAACGGCAACAGCTGGCCGCTTTCCCTTTTTCTTATTATGTTCGGTACTTTCTCCAACAACTGCAGCTTTCGGCTTCTCATTCTTGCGACCAAGTTTCTTTAAAACATCACCCACAATATTCTTCTGATAATTCTTCTCACATAAAGGAAGGTCAGCAGATATTTCTGATTCTGTCTTGTTCTTTTTATTACTCACTGTGTAAACCTTCTTCACCACTCGAGGGACTGGAAATTCATCATTCGAAGTCGGTTTCATCTCTACCATCCAAGACTGCCAAATATTAATAAGTTAGATGACAAAGAAAATCATATTACAATATCGAAAAAAATTAAACAAAACAAAATTAAAAACCGAAATATAACTTACTGGTTGTTGACTATGTGCCTCATCCTCTTCATTGTTTGGGACAACAGTGGGTTTTGTATCTTTCATTCCTTTCAAATCTACCTCCACCATTTTAATATTCTCACTAAGCTTCCCATCTAAGATACCCATTCTCTTCTCAACAAAAGAATCGAATTTACCTTCTAAAGCGTCCATTCTACTGATTAAATTCTTGCCCAAGTCGGAAATTGTCCCATTCATTTTTTCTATCACCTTCCAAATATCCAACAAGCCTTTTCTCTCATCTTCCACATCCTGCAATCATTTATATGTAACTAAATTCGTATAGTTGTCTAGCGCTGAATATGAAAATGAATAACTAACTATGATGAATATGCAAATTAATAAATAACTATGATGAATATGCAAATGAAAAAATAACTAACCTCCATATGTTTCTTGCCTTTCTTTTCCTTCTTCTTTACATCTTTTTCTCCTTCTTCATCAATTGAGAAATCAGCTTTCATTTTCAATTTCTTATCACTGCTTCGACTCTCCCAATTCTCATTTTCTTTAGCTTTTCATTTTTTTTCTTCCCATGCTCACTGTTTTCTCAACTCTCCAAACATCTAAAGGTAAGCAATCATGGACAATATCAGTAATCAAGTTGGCTAGCGCCGGATCCTTATTATCCTCGTCGTCACTCCATTTATGATACATATTTTCTTCTGAAACAATAATCATGTGCCTTACACCCACCTACATACAACGTAGAAGTAAAATATTAGTGTTCCTAGTCACATCGAAAAAATAAACTCAGACAAATTTAAAAACAAATGGTCTAATACTTAATTTCGAAAACTAACCTCTCCATGTGTAGCCATCTCATTCTTTATGAATTCATCAATTTTGATACCTTTCCTGGTTGATTGTCAATCAAGTAGTGGAACACCATTACTCAAAGACCTCAGCCCATAAAGTTCTCCAATGCCAGGCACACTCTCATACAACCAAATCAACCAAGCATGCACACATCCTTGTACAGTGTAAGAGTCTTTATCTAAGTCAACAATCTTGACTGAATTGACTAAGCAAGTAAAAGCCACTCGACCCCAAGGATGTTTTTCAAAAAAATCTTCATCAAAAACCCTTTTAGCACTTGAAAGAGGGATTCTAGAGCCATGATGTATGCTATGTACTGCAACAGATAATCAATAAGCCTACCAACCATCATCCTTTTCGCTGGAGTCCATGTCTTGCTAAAATCCATAACATTTTCCAACTCAGTATACTTTGGACCGTCTGAAGTTGTTGCTATCTTCATTTCGCTCCAAAATTCATGATGATCAACATCTAAGTTCTCCAACGGGTCACCTGGATCATAGTTTAAGCCCGTTATTTCAGCAAACACATTCAACAAAAACCTGATAGGTCTACCATCAATCAACGACCATACCTCATGAGAATTGTCGACTGCTAGCTGATGTGTAAGGATATAATGAACTTTTGCGGCAGACCATCTGTATCCTAGTTCAGCTAACTTAATAAATACTCCAAGAGATGATTCCTTCAACTTATCCCACACATCGAAGCCTAAACTTTCTTCCATTATCCCAATTTTTGACAAAAAGCAATTGTGGTTCATGCTCCTGTTTTGCAAAGGAGATCTTCCTTCTCCATAGAGGCGAGGAGGATATTTTGAGACTGTACTCGAGGACGCCATTCCTATACATATTGAAATTTAAATCTTGAGTCAACAATTGATCCACAAAAACCCATGGCAAACAAATTTAAAACCCATTGCAAACAAACTTAAAACCCATTGCTTCCAAATCGTGGGAATAATATAACCGATGCTAATATACATCTCACCTTGAAACCAATACACTAAAATTCCAAACCGAAAGATCAGCTTATGAATCGTGGGAATAAGATAACAAAAAAAACAGCTTACATACATCTCACCTCATAACAAAAGTACAAAAAATTTCTCCAAAAAGAAAAGGATAAAGTCGACAAATTGAAAAAAAAAACTAGACACTATCGAAATTGGATATCGACTTCAAACAACAACACCGGCAGAAGATTCCAACGGAGAGCCGACTACGCCATCAGAAATTGGACTCACCAACGGAGAAAACGATGTCACTCGCCTCACCTTAACCGACAGAGACTCACCCAATGTCGATCTGTTAATCTCCTACGCCGGACACTCAAAATAAGACCGACGGTGAGCCAATTTTGTCACCGTTTTATTCTCTCCCACGCCGGAGAAGAAATCAAAGTTGAGTTTTTGATTTTTTTAAAAACTGTGATGTCGAGTGTTTTATTTTTTGGGTTTATTAAAAATAACCTAATTAATTTATTTACAATTAAATTAAATTTAAATGATGATCGCTTTGAACACTTCGGCGATGGTGAAATTGGTAAAGTAGCACAGACTTATTTTACAAATCTGTTTAAAAGTGAATTGGTTCCCCAAAACAATCACTTCCATGTCTTCCGAGATTTCCATCAGAGAGTTACGCCTGAGATGAATGAAGACTTAGTACGACCGATCACAGAGGAGGAGATAAAGGATGCAGTCTTTGCAATTGGTGCTTTAAAAGCACCGGGGCCTGATGGATTTACTGGAGCATTCTATCAAAACTTCTGGGAAACTACAAAGGACGCGGTAATACAGGAAGTCAAAAATTTCTTTGAGCATGGTGTTTTTGATAAGAACCTAAACCATACTAATATCTGCTTAATACCGAAGACCACTGCTGCAAATCACATGAGCGAGTTCCGCCCTATCGCACTATGTAACGTCAGCTACAAGATTATCTCTAAAGTGTTAGTGGCGAGGCTTAAACAACACCTCAACCATATCATCTCTGAGGAGCAGGCTGCTTTCATTCCTGGTAGGAACATCACAGACAATGTCCTCATCGCGCATGAACTCATACATGCTTTAAAGGTCAAACGCCGGTGTGCTAACTCTTACATGGCAATCAAGACTGATATTACTAAAGCCTATGACCGTCTTGAGTGGGATTTCCTTCAAGAAACTCTATTCAAATTCGGATTTGATATTCAATGGATCCAATGGATAATGACTTGTGTCAGAACTCCGACTTTCTCAGTTAATGTCAATGGTAATCCACAAGGCTTTATTCAGCCAGAGAGGGGTATAAGGCAAGGTGATCCTCTCTCACCTTATCTATTCATTCTCTGCGCGGAAGTTTTGAGTCACTTGATGAAGCGTGCAGAGGCAGGGGGCTTGATTAAGGGTATTAAGATTAGCAATGCTTGTCCGAGGGTGAGCCACCTACTTTTTGCTGATGACTCTTTGTTTTTTTGCCAAGCAAACTCAAGGTCATGCTCAGTTTTGAAAGACATACTGCTACAATATGAAAGAGCATCGGGACAGAGAATCAACACAAAAAAGTCTGCAATAACATTTGGTAAACGAGTTCCAGATACAACAAAAACTCACATCCGTCATTGCCTTGATATTCATAATGATGGAGGATGCGGTAAGTACTTAGGACTTCCAGAGCAGTTTGGTAAAAAGAAGATTGAACTTTTCCAATATATTGTGGAAAAGGTTCAAAACAGAACAAAAGGTTGGAACAACAAGTTCTTGTCTCATGGCGGTAAGGAGATCTTATTAAAAGCAATAGCATTAGCAATGCCTGTCTACACAATGAATTGTTTCAAGCTGCCTAAAGGTATCTGTGAGGATATTGAAAGAATCTTGGCAAACTACTGGTGGAACACACTGCAGAATGGTAATGCGACTCACTGGGTTGCGTGGGATCGGCTTAAGTATTTAAAGAAAGAAGGAGGGCTTGGTTTTAGGGACATTGAGAAATTTAATGAGGCACTACTTGCTAAACAAGCATGGAGAATCCTCCAACACCCGCATAGCCTTCTCTCACGTATTCTTAGAGGAAGATACTTTTCAGGCTCTAGTATACTTGATGCTACGAGAGGAACACAACCTTCCTTTGGGTGGCAATCAATCCTTGTTGGTCGTGACCTTTTGAAGAAGGGTTTACGGTTCACAGTAGGTGATGGTACATGTATCAGCTCCTGGTCTGACCCATGGCTTCCGGTTCATCCTCCTCGACCCCCTCGGGCAGTTCATGTACTGCAGAATGATCTGGCCTCTGTTGATAATTTATTTTTGCCAAATAAAAGTGGCTGGAATGAAAGATTAGTTCGTAATCTAGTCCATCCGGATGATGTTAGGCATGTGCTCTCAATCAAGCTTAGTCATTGGCAGAATCAAGACTACTTAGGTTGGCACTATACAGACAATGGTATTTATACAGTTAAGTCAGGTTATTGGCTTGCAACTCACCTCCTGGACCAAGAATTTCAGGTAAGACCACCCAATGGTGATCCACAAACTAAGTCTAAGATATGGAAGCTAAAAATCCCCCCGAAACTCAAACATTTCCTCTGGCGTTTATCCTCAAATGCGCTAGCTACGGGTTCAGAACTTGATCGTCGTCATATAGCTGTGAACCCATTCTGCAAACGGTGTGTTTCTGATTTTGAAACAACAGATCATCTTTTCTTTACATGTCCTCACGCAATGCAGATTTGGAGAGGTTCGAACATTCCAATATCAAGTCTACTTCTCCCGAATGTTACACTAGAAACAAAAATCTCCGAGCTCCTGCATTTTCACAGTCAACGTCAAAGTTATGATCGACTATCTCTCTTGCCTTTCTGGATTTTATGGAAAATCTGGACAAGCTGCAACAAGCTTATCTTTCAAAAGCAACTTCATCCTTGGTATCGTGATCTTCGAGATGCCAAACAAGAAACTGATGAATGGTTATCAGTCCTGTCAACTAATACTGAGTCCTTTTCCCATGTCCAACCTGGTAGTAATAGATTCAGACGAACTGAACCAACTTGGCAGAAACCTCCCCACGATTGGCTAAAATGCAATTATGATGGTAGTTACATAAGTGAAGAACGACATGCTACCGCAGGTTGGTTGATACGAGATGCACATGGTAGTTTCATTGAAGCGGGTCAACAAACAGGGAATGTTGTCAACTCTGCATTAGAAGCTGAATGCCAAAGCCTAATCTTTGCAATGCAGCAAGCTTGGAACAGAGGATTTTCAAACATTATCTTTGAGGGTGACTGCCAACAACTAATAGATGCAATTCATAACAAGGGCACTCGATTCGATATCTATAACTGGCTACAAGATATTCAAGGATGGGCATCAAGATTCACCAATATTATGTTCAGATGGACTTCAAGGCGCACAAATGGACTAGCTGATAAACTAGCAAAGTCTCAACGTTTTATGCTCTCAAATTTCTCAGTTTTCAATGATGTCCCACCATGTCTTGTACATGATTTTAACTCTGTAATCAGTTAATATAATGAAGTTAAGTGTTAAAAAAAAAAAAAAAAAAAAAAAAAAA
>NC_025693.1:10427473-10431751 GCF_000633955.1 Camelina sativa
AAAAAAAAAAAAAAAAAAAAAAAAAAAATTTAAATTGCATTTTTCCAGTGTTTGGTTCTTCGGACTTTTAACACAAATTTTGTGTCAATCTAGTTATGAGGATCGAATGGGGTTCAAATAAGTTATTTTAGGCCAAATTGGTGTCAAACTGGGTAAATCTCAGATTCATAAATCATGTTTTGTTTAAATGTGTTCATTTAATTCAGTTAATGCTACCATACAGGATCTGTTAAGTGGAATAGACGTGTATGCTTTGTGTCAAAATTTGTTTCAAATGATGGAAACAAAAATTTGTGTATATTTTACAGTTTATTTAAAAAGTTGTAATCAAAAATTAGTTTAAAATATTATTAGAGAATTCTGATATTATTATTGTTCATGAAGCTGAGAAATTCAATGTAGCCGACGATTGGTTTACCTTTATTGTTTGAATGACATGTCACGTATCCGCTAAACTATCGACGAATAAAATGTATGTACTGAGTTTTGTCCAAACAAAAAAAAATGTATGTAGTGAGATGTTTTTTTGTTGTAAAACGAATATTTTATCTAAGGCCGCACAAGCAAAACTTGAGACCGGCTCTACTAGTATTCCTTGTTTTCTGAAAAAATATAACTAAGATGACTAATTTTTGTATGGGACTACAAACATAAGCGAAGAAGCTTTTCGTATTCGTAGTTGGAGGCTCTCATGAGTCATGATCTCATCTAGACTATTATTCTAAACATAACATCATTAGACATTAGATTGGAGGCTCTCATGATCTCATCTAGACTATTATTCTAAACATAACATCAGTAGACATTAGATAAAGTATATATTCGTGACATTAACATACGGCATGGAAAACACATAAACAAGATGTGTCTGTACATATATACACTAAGTGGCTAATCTTCTTAGTGCCCTTGGACTCGCATCCTTACGGTGGTTACGTTACCTAATTTTGAAATATCTAATATTCCCTGATTTTCACTAGTTTCGCCGAATGTTTGGCTTAACGTATTAGATACATGTGATGGATACCTCTTATGTAGATGTTCGTTTTTCGAAGTGCTCAGTTGTTTGAACATCTAATATGATCCTTAAAATTGACCAAAAAAATGTAAAAAAATTTAAACTTACTTTTCAAAGTTTGGAAACTTTTTTGGTAATATAGTTACCAAATGTCAGATTGACATTAGTAGCTCTATGTCATTATTTCAGGCAACTATTAACTAAAGACATCTTACCATTTTAGTCTGAATTTGATACATATATATATATATATATATACTAGAAGTCATCTCGTATTACGCACGGGTTTAGCTTACATTGTTGTTCAATTTTAGTAATTTGGAGATTATTAGTTTTTATTTGTTTACTTACCAATGGTTATTTTTGTGATTTTAAAAATATACTGATCATATATTTTTTTTTCGGTTCATTTGTTTTATGTTACTTGAGTTATCTTTTTATATATAGTGTTAGAGTATTTCAACACATGGAGAAAATTTTGATTGCATAGTAGAGTGTTTATGGTTTTTTCTCCTTTTAGATTTTCAATACATATTAGAGCATATGCATTGGTGAGAGACCCATTGAATTTCTCATAATATAATATAAATTTTTAATATAGAAAAATTTAGGAACCTCTTTCTAAAATGAGAATTTGTTAGAAATACTTTTTGAAATATTCCTTTTTGAACATTTTCATTTTTGTCCTCTTTCACACAAATTACAATATGTTAAATTAATTTTAAGAATTATTTTTAGGTCTGGGTTCTCAATTTTACATTTAGGATATAGTTTTGATGGGGTAGGGTTTAGTATTTGGAGTTTTAAATTTAGAATTTAATCATTTTATTCATAGAAAATGAGTATTTTTGAAAATGAACAACATGAAAAGGTATTATTAAAAAGTGACATAGGAAAAAGAGTATTTTTGAAAATGCGTAATTTGATACTAAGATTCCTAAAAATATATTATACCAATATACAATTAGCATATATTACTCATATCGTATCATGAGATAAAAAGACATCACAAGCTTAACAACATGGTTTTTCATCATATGATAGTAACATACAGTTTTCGTTTTCTTATAATAGTTTATAATACGTTTTTTTTCTTAAAGATGAAAACTAATAAGAAACTAAATTTACAATGGAGAGACTCATATGCATCATCTAATAAGAAGAAATTTGAGCCTGCTTTACCACATGAATGCCCAAAAGAAAAAGAAAAAAAAAAGAAAAAATAGAGATTCTAAAATATAATAAAGGAACAAAACCTAACATGTTCAACATATTAAATTATGATAGTTCATTTTTTCATATGTTGTAATATTAACACAACCAACAAACACAACAACCTGAAGTAAAAATAAAACACGGTTCAAGGCCCGACCCATAGGCCAAGGAAGTGAAGCCAAGGATTATGACATCAATTTTTCTTGGGTATATTTTAGGCCAAAAGTTTAGTTCTTTTATGTAGGAAAAAAAAATTATAAATTCAGTTATTATTAGATTTTTTTTATAAGTTCAAAAAAAATTAGAAGTTCAAGTTTTGTATAAGAAAACAATATATTATTCATGTAGATATCCAATTTACGGATGAAATTTTATTAGGTTTATGTAAAAACATATTTCATCTTTTGAATTGTTGGTGAATGAGCATTGGATTAATGTTAATTAAACTTGGTTTTACTGAGATGTATTGTAAAATTTAATTTAGGAAAACAAATTGGAAACTCTTATAAAAAAGTTTCCATATTCGAAAAGTTTTAAAACAATAATGAGTTATTAGGAAATATGATATTTATTTTCGTATAAATGTTTAAATGAACATGAAAACATTGAAAAGACAAAGAAAAATTTCATAAACCAAAACGAACTACAATATGGAAAGAATGAAAATACTTTATTTATATTACTATTTTTATAATTTTATTTACAATAATGAAAAAGGTTTTTTAAAATACATTGGCGTATGGAATTGAAAATTGTCAGACCGGCCCATGGAAAGTAGAAAACTCATACATAAACACTCTAATGAATAAATAAATTTGTCAAACATTTTCATATAATTTTTTTCTTTGTAGTATTAATGCGAAAAATAAACATGATAACCTGAATAAAAATATAAAAATTATCCAAGAATACCTATTTAAATTTGGAAAGATATATAAAATAATATAATTGTTCATAGGAAGCTAATGACTGAAGTTAAATAATAATGACTGAAAATTTGTGAGAGTAATTAGGGATTGAATTCTAATTTTATGGAAAACAGAATGAATTCTACTTTTAAGGAAAAAGAATTGGTAAGATCTAATGAGGAATAAATGAGTAAGTAATTATCAAATTACTTACGGAAAGCATCCCACCATTAGATTATATAAGATTAAAGGCCATAAACTAAGTAGGAATGAAAACAAAAAATTGAAACTTTGAGCCAAAAATTTATGAACTGATAAGAGAATTTTGAGAACACATAAACATCCCACAATCTAACATAACCTAGAATCGTTTCTTACCCATGAATCATTTATAAGATTGAAACCAAGAAATAAATTTTATACATAATTTAGAATCTGTTTTTGCCCCTAAATCATACACAAGATTGAAACTCATATTTATCATTTCAAAATAAACAATCATCAAAAGGGGCTTACAAACTGATAAATGGTGGATATAGATCAGAAGGGGCTACAAGTGGTTCTTATTGAAGAAGAGAAACAAGAAAATATTGAGAGTATTTTTTTTGTTTTATGGGCCAGTAGTTACTTAGGTCAAAAGTGAAAATGAATTTAGTTAATTAGGTCCAAACAACAAAATAAGACAGGTATTAGATAGGAGGAGATTTTTTCATGAAATAATATATTAGAGAGAGAAGTTAGAGAGAGAATTTTTCTCCCAGGCACGTCCCCCCATGCAACCTTAAAACAGAATGAGGTTTTTGAAAAACCAGATCTTACCTAACAAAGTCAACTAAAAAGAGTAATATATGCTGGTCCGTTTGGTCGCATGGTGGTTTTCGGTGGTCACTCGTCCCTTTCCGGCGACAAAACTCCGATATCAGCCTCACCCTCCCACTGCCTAATGTTCTTCCAAAGAGGTCCTGAAGCCAGAACTTGTATCACTGGTATGGAACTCGCCACCTCTCTGTAACTCTCAACTCTTCTCCGTTATTTATACCTGTTGTGTAAGCTTTGTGCCCCGTTTATAAAAATCTCACTGTAAGCAGTGAGTAACCCTAATCGTTGGCCTGCTCCCCCCCCCCCCCCCCCCCCCCC
>NC_025693.1:10432268-10441972 GCF_000633955.1 Camelina sativa
CACCTCTGTCTTGTGTCCCAGAAAACCATGGAGAACATAATACCTTACTACCTAAAAGGCAAGTCAACTGTGAGAGGATACTCTCCCCCACCCTGCAAAAGAATCCGAGCCCCGGAACTTGACACTAGTACCCTAATCAAAGAGAACTCCCTTACCCTTATAGGCCGACTTACAAACCCATCAGTCCAAAGACTCTGGTCTCTTTTCTCGTTCCTGTCCAACCGGTGGAACCTCAAAGGGAAAGCTACGGGCTCAGATCTTGGCAAAGGCTGCTTCCAGTTCCGGTTTGAAAACGAAGAGGATCTCCAACAAGTACTTGACAACAGACCATACAATTTCGACCAATGGATGGTGATTCTTCAAAGATGGGAACCTATTATATCTGAATCTTTCCCTTGTATGATCCCTTTTTGGATAGAGCTCCAGGGTCTTCCAAAACACTTCTGGCCCCCGGATATGTTCAAACGTATTGGAGAGGAACTTGGCGAATTTCTGGACGTGGAGATCACAAACACCTCAGCCAAACTGAAGATACTTATTGACGAGCTGCAACCTATCATCAAGGACACCATAGTTGAGTTCCCTGAAGGAGGAGAAGCAAAAGTCTATCTTCCCTACAAGAATCTCAAAAACTACTGTCTCTACTGTCAACGCTTAATGCATGAGAAAAAGCACTGCCCTGGATTTATTGAATCTACGAAAAGACAGGAGAGTACTAGGCCGAGAGAAAGCGTACCGTTGCCACTGGAACTTCGGAGAAACTATTCCACACTAAGTGACAACTTCCAACCCCCAAGGCCACGCGTTCACCCTTCTTCGAACATTGTCACCCCTACACGATCCTTCTCTCCCCAGAGACGTGTTAACATATCCCAGACTCCGGTTTTAGACCATCACCAGGGATCGAGGGGTTCCCATGGAAGAGGCTATGATCATAACCATTCTAACTCCAATGGATACCCTTCGGGTAGCAGACAACACCACAGAGAATGCTCTTACTCAGGATCCCAAGCCTCGCACAGAGAGATCCTTCTTTTAGAGGCATTACTAATCAAAGTCTCAGCCAACCCCAAAATGAAGGATCTGATTCCTCCCGACCAAGACGCCCTCCACTGGAACGAACTCTGTCCTCTACTGAGGTTACTCCAGCCACCCCTCCACCAATCCCAACAACTGAGGAAGTCCTTGGTGATCTGAGAGACGTAACTGTACAGTACATCAGCTGTGCGGATACTATTGAGAGCGCTGCAAGAAATTGTAGAGTCATTCAGGGAGAGGCAAAGGGATTAACAGCGGATACTGCATCAAAAATTATTGAAGCAGCAATAGCAGCAGACCTTGGGACTGCAGAAACGCCGAATACATTATCGAATAGACTCCAGGAACCTAACCAAAATCTCCCGATGCAACCAGGGCTGTCGCTTTTGGGAGAGGGCTCTGGGAAAAAGAAAAGAGGAAGACCACCATTGAAAAAACCCACCAACAAGAGCCCTCTTAGGCTTTCAGGAGCCAAAACCAGTAAAAGGAATATTTGCGCAATCCAGATCTCATCTGATCAGGATACAGCTAACCGAGAAAATCCCAGTGGTACCTATCCAAAACCATCATCAAACCAAAAGCAAATTAAAAGAGGTGGAAATCAAGGGCAACCATCAAATAGCGAGGGCAAAAAAATGACTATCATTCCGGCTATGGTGAAAAAGAAGGTGGATTTTCACAATCCACCAAATCCTCTTCCTTAAAACTTTTGAGCTGGAACTGTTGTGGGTAGGGGAACCCCATAACAGCCCAGCGACTTGGTGGGATCCACTCCAAAATCTCACCTGAAGTCATTTTCCTCATGGAGACCAAAAACAATGATGAAATTGTGTTGAAGACCATAAACCATTTAAGGTACCCGCATCATCATCTGGTAGCTCCCCACAGTCCGGGAGGTGGCGGGTTAGCCCTGTACTGGACACAGGATGTTGAGTTAACGATCATTTCCAGTTGTCAAAACTATATTGATACCCAAATAAAAGCTGAAGGAAAACAGTTCTATGCCACTTTCCTTTATGGGGAACAGGAGAGAGTGAAAAGGAAACTGATATGGGAAAAAGCTTACCCTGTTGGGACTAAACAGATCTACCCCTTGGTTCCTCACTGGGGATTTTAATGATATGTTTGACTCCTCAGAGAAACAAGGCGGACCTATAAGGGCTGAGGGCTCCTTTGTGGACATCAGATCATTTATGTCTGAGTGTGACCTTTTTGATCTCAGACATTCTGGCAACTTCCTATCCTGGAGAGGCAAAAGAAACGACTACTTAGTCCATTGCAGATTGGATAGGGCTATGTCTAATGGAGCATGGGTAGAAGCTTACCCTTCTAATCGGTGTGAGTACATGAAATTTGAAGGATCGGACCACAGACCCCTTCTTACTCACCTGGATCTATCAAGGAAAAAAAACGAGGTATCTTTAGATATGATAGACGATTAAAGGGTAATGAGGAAGTCACCTCTATAATTAAAGCAGCTTGGTAATTTGATGAGGAAGAAGAAGCTGAGGAAAAAATATCTAGATGTCGATCTGCTATCATCGCTTGGTCGAAAGCATCACACCAAAATAGTATGAAACTGATCGAGGACCTTAAAGAGGAGTTAGAAATGGCTATGTTTTATCTTGTCCCAAACCAAGACCTCATTTCTTCCATCAACAACAAGCTATTACTAGCTTACCAAGCGGAGGAAGTTTTTTGGAAACAAAGGAGCCGCCAACTCTGGCTTGCCCTGGGCAATAAGAACACCAATTATTTCCATGCAGTAACACGTGGTCGGGCAGCTATAAACAAATTTTCAGCAAGAACTAAGATGGAGTACCTGTTTTTGAGGAGAGTGGAATCATCAAAGTTATCTCTGAATATTTTTCAGACTTATTTACCTCACCGGAAGGGGAGAGGAGACTGATTATTCAAGAGGTCATTAAACCGTGCATTTCACATGAGACCAACCAACGCCTTATTGAAATACCATCAAAAGAAGAAGTCCGTAAAGCCTGCTTCTCCATTCATGCAGATAAGGCGCTACGTCCAGATGGCTTCTCTGCTAGTTTTTTCCAATCAAACTGGGAACTAGTAGGACCAAATATCACCCTGGAAATCCAATCATTCTTCTCCTCGGCAAATCTGCAGACAAGTATTAACAACACTCACATCAGATTGATCCCAAAGATCCAGAGTCCTCAGAACATGAAAGATTACCGTCCCATAGCTTTATGCACAGTTTTCTATAAGATCATTTCCAAGATCCTATCCAAACGGCTACAACCAGTGCTGCAAGATGTCATTTCAGAAACTCAGTCAGCGTTTGTACCAAAAAGGGCAATCTCGGACAATGTCTTGATCACACATGAGGCTCTACACTATCTAAAAACTTCAGATGCAAAACAAAGGTGTTATATGGCTGTTAAAACCGATATGAGCAAAGCTTATGATCGTATTGAATGGGAGTTTATAGAACTAGTGCTAGAGCAAATGGGATTTCATAAGAAATGGATACAATGGGTTATGCAATGCATTTCTACTGTAAAGTATTCCTATCTACTAAATGGAACAGCACAAGGGGAAGTGTCTCCTAAGAGAGGAATCAGGCAAGGAGACCCTCTTTCTCCTTACATATTTATCTTGTGTAGCTAGGTTCTTTCAGGATTATGTAGAAAAACGCAATACGATGGAAGTTTACCTGGTCTGAGGGTCGCTACAGGCAGCTCCCGCATAAATCATCTACTATTTGCGGATGACACCATGTTATTTTGTCGCTCGGAAGCAAAAAGTTGTGAGATCCTTTTGGACATCCTCAATATTGATCTAGGATTTGATATCAAGGCTCGCCGTACGAGTGTCCGTACAAGCGTCCGCACGAGTGTCCGTACAAGCGTCTGTACAGTCGAGGCCTTCTTACCGTTAGGCCACGATGGCTATGAGATTGAGTGGTGTAGTAGCGGCCTGCTAACAAGAAGCCCATGAGTGAGAAGGATCTAGAAGAAATAAAATATCTCACATAGAGGAAGAATCACGTGTGGCGTTGGTTGGTGAAGCATAGCGAGTCAACCAAAGGAAGGGAAGGTCGCTTTCACTATGCACCAACTCGAGACAAGCCATATGATGTCCCTTTCAGTCTTTATTCTAGGACTAACGGCTATATGCCCTTTGTATCTCTATATTAAGCTGTATAACAAACATGAGAAGTAATCTAATTCAAGTATTCTATTCTTCATTCTCTTTTCTTATTATTCTCTCAATTCTACCTTATTATTTTCTGCAATTCTAACATGGTATCAGAGCTTGGTTTTTGTTCTTGACAAAACCAACTCCATTCTCGAAAATCTCTAGTCTTGATTCTCCATTCTTGTTGTTCGCTTTCCACTCTTGTTCGTTTTCTTGTGTTTATCCACCGGTTAAAAGCTTTATCCGGCGGTTAATAGTATTCTACCATGGAAAACACCAAGCCGCTTGTTCTACCGACTGTCCTCAAGGGAGGAAACTATCTACTATGGTCAAGAACCACCAAGACTTCGCTGTGTGGCCGCGGACTCTGGAGCCACATCGAAGGTGGAAGAGCTCCAAAGAAAGTCACTCAAGAAGATGGAAAAGAAACCATCAAAGAAGATGAAGAAGAGGCTAAGCTTCAAGAAGAAGCTAAAAGGTTCCAAGAAGACCAAACTGTCCTCTCCATACTTCATAACTCTCTTGAGGCTCCCATATTAGAAGCCTATTCTTATTGTGAAACGGCTAGCGAACTATAGGAGACTCTTAAGAATGTATTCAGCAACGTCTCCAACCTCACCCGAGTCTTTAAAGTAAAGAAGTCTATCAATGACCTGAGTCAAGAGGATATGGAGTTTAACAAACACTTTGGGAAGTTTAAGTCACTTTGGACCGAATTCGAGATGCTCCGACCGAACACCATGGACCCGGCCGTACTCAATGAGCAAAGCGAACAAGACAAGGTCTTTGCTTTGCTTCTCACCCTCAACCCTACCTTCAACGACCTCATAAAACACATCCTAAGGTCAGACAAGCTCCCAAGCCTCAATGATGTGTGTGCACAAATACAAAAAGAACAAGGCTCTCTTGGCTTGTTTAGTTGTAAGGGGTGCTAGTCACGGCCAACAAAGGAGTGTTCAAGCAAGAGGATCGGAACCCAAAGGGAGGATGTGAGCATTGTAAGAGGAAGAACCATACTAAGGAGAAATGTTGGTTTCTTCACCCTCACTTGCGCCCAAGTCACCATCACAAAGATCCGAGAGCCAACGTGACTCACACCAAAGACGAACAAATCCAGACCGGCAGTTCCTCAAGGAATGGTGAAGAGACGGCTTCCGGAGACTATGTGAGGAAATCTGACTTGGAGGCCTTGATGTCACTATATTTTACCATTTTTATGGCCTTGTTTAGTTCATGTTTTGCATCATATATAAGTCATTCCTTAGGTTTTATAGCCATTTATGTCCAAATATGCACTTAGGATGTTTAGAAGCATGCATTGCATACATTTGTGCATTTGGAGTATTATTAGGTGTTATGGAGCTCTAAAAGGGTAAGGAAGGACTTGCTGTTATTTCTGGAGCTAAAAATAGAGGATTGGAAGTATCAGGAAGGGAAAAGAAGGCACTCGACCATACCACTCGAGCAGGCACACGGTCGAGTACATGGTCGGGTTCATAACGAGCTCCTCAAAGATCGATCCGAATGTAGATTTGACGTTGCGATTCAGCTTCATCTTCCTTCATGGGGGTTGTAGAAAATTGAGTTATCTTTCCAACGCCGGTGGTTTTAAGGCAATCGGAGCTGTCGTTCAATAGTTATACCTGTTTTACTGAACCGATATCATACTAGATCGAAGACTTGAGTTACTTGACGGACCAAGCACTCGACCATGCACTTGACCGAGCATGGTCGAGCACTTGCAGCCAACTCTCTATTTTGTCCACTAGCTAACTAGGGTTGCCCCCTCTTTACTATATATCTGTGCTGGCCCTTGTGGCCGAAAAGAGAGACCCTAAAGACACCTCATAACCTAGTTTTTGCCATTTTTACCTTTTTTTACATTATTGCATCATCTCTTATCTTTTCTCTAGATTTTCGTAGATTTGTAACATTCATCACTTTGAATCTATTGAGTATTTTCTTTCACTTCTTTGTATTAAATTGTTCATCTCATCATTATCTATCCATCCATGTCTATATCATCATTTTCTGGGTTTGTGTTCTTCATGATGATTTTTAGATCTTATTAGTGGCTTAGGATCTTAGGGATGGATTAGGCTGGGTAATAGTTATGGTTGCTTAAACTGATCAAGCTTGATTGTTTAAATATCTCTTCTAGATTAGATATGCTCTATGCTATTCTTATACTGAGAGGGTAAGAATAGATCTTAAGCTTCTTAGCATCACACCAATGTTTAAGTTGCTAGATAAGGCTAATGCTAGAGATTATCATGAAGCATGCTAAGAGATTAGATGTTTTGTTGATTTTTGACTATAATGATCTGAGTTTAATGCCTGCTTTTATATGATCTTTGCTAGTGAGAGCTAGATTGAGAGTATCTTAGCTTGATTGTTATTGCCAAGAGATTGGATTAACTTGTATTAGGAGATCATTGTCTAGAGATAGCTCATGTTTGATTGAGGTTTGTTGGCTAGTTTAGATAATCATAGCTTGAGTCCAGCCCATGAATCCATCCTTAGGACCCTCTTAATCTATTATTTACCTGTTTGAATCCTGTTTAATCGCTTGCTGTTTGTTTACTTTCGTTCTGCTCTGTTTCAGTTCTGTTCATTCGCTTGTCAAATCGACCACCCACTCGACCATGCACTCGACCGAGTGCTAGGTCGAGCTCCAGTTTACTTTCTTGTTTATGCATTGTTCTGTTCTTATTTTCTTCTACTTATTAGTCAATTCTGCTTAGTATTGTTTATTGCACTTGTTCTACAGTTTAATTCAGCATTACTATTGTCATAATTAGTTGCCTTAATTCATTGCATTTCATTATTGTCATTAGGTTGTTAGAAACAAATCAACTTGATATTTGGCTTAACTTGAATGCATTGATCACATCTTGACTGCTTACATATCACACTCTTTATGGATTGACATCCTTTATGCTACAACATCATAAGGGTATTGAAACACCTTGCATACCATTCATCATCATCTCTACTTATGTCTATGTTTGCATGTTCTCATACATTCATTGCATAAGTGAACCTAGAAAAAGATCTTGTTTCAATTGGCGCCGTTGCCATTAGGGTGTTTATATGTTCCAGTCGAGATTTCATTGTTTCAAGATTAAGCTATGTTACTTTTGATTCTATTACTCACCTCTTTCTTGTTCTGGTGTTCTGTTTTGATTCTCAGGTACCACTCGACCAGGCACTCGGCCGAGTACCTCAAAGCAAACGGTCGAGTGCTTGTTCGAGCACCTGCTCAGAGTCTCAAAAACACGGAAGAAGAGGTGGCAATGGAACTCCCACATGATCAGACTGAACCTCACAGGAGAAGGAAGATTGGTGATAGTGATAGTCCCACTACTCATACTCAAAGATATGGGTAGTGCCTCCTCCTATCCACAACACAACCTTCACAATCAAGACTAGTCTGATCTCAATGGTTAGGAGCAGCAGATTTCATGGCCTGCCTACTGAAGACCCACTTGCACACCTTGATGAGTTTGATAGGCTATGTAGCTTCACAAATATAAATGGAGTTAGTGAGGATGCATTGAAGCTGAGATTGTTTCCTTTTTCTCTAGGAGATAAATCCCATCAGTGGGAGAAGACTCTACCTCCTGGAAGAATCACCTCTTGGGTTGAATGTAAGAAGGTCTTCCTTGCAAAGTTCTTCACTAGCTCAAAGACTGCACATTTAAGGAATGAAATTTCAGGATTTCTACAAAAGAACAATGAGACCTTTTTTGAGGCATGGGAGAGGTTCAAAGGCTATCAAACACAATGCCCACATCATGGATTCAGCAGTGAATATTTGTTGTGTACTTTGTATAGAGGTGTTCTTCCCAAGATAAGGATGCTCCTAGACACAGCCTCCAATGGAAGCTTTATGAATAGAGATGTAGCTGGAGGTTTGGAATTAGTAGAGAATCTTGCTCAGTGCAATGGAAATCATAGTGAGGAGTATGATAGAAGCTTAAGGGGAGGTGTTGATTCTGAGGATTGGCATAGAAGGGAACTACAAGCCTTGAATGAGAAGCTTGAGAAGCTAGATAAGCTCTTTCTACACAAAAGAGAGGACTCCCAGCAAAAGAAGGTACATGTTGTTTGTGAAGATGAGCAGTCTATGGTCCCAGTTTATCCTTCACAACAACCCCATCAAGCTCCTGCTCAAGATCATGAGATGAAGAATATGCTTCAGCAACTCCTACAAAGTCAAGCTAATGGAGCCATGGAAACAAGTAAGAAGCTCACAGAGATGAATAACAAGGTGGACTGCACATACAGTGACCTTAATATCAAGATTGAAGCTTTAACTTGCAGAATGCTTCTCCTAGAGAGCAAGAGTGAATCTTCTTCTTCTTCTAGACAACTCCATGGGACAGAAATTAAAAATCTAAAGGAGTTTGCCACTGCCCAAGCTATCTCTCTCAAAGAAATATCTTCAAAGCTCCCTGAGGACAGTGACAGCCAAGATGGGGAGGATTTTCTCCAACCAGAGGTGCAGAATGAGAAGAAAACTGAGTTTGGGACACCACTCGACCATACACTCGACCATGCACACGGTCGAGTGCCTGGTCGAGTGCTTGATCGAGTCATTGCTCAAGAATCTAGCAAGCCGGTTCAGTTCATTCCTCCTCCCTATCAGCCACCTTTGCCATTTCCAGGACGGTTTAAAGAGCAAATGCTGAAAAAGTACAAGGCTTCTATTGATAAGCAAGCATTGATGGTCTTGAGTCATGAACCTTTGTTACAAGATGTTGAAATGAATGAGAAGCCACAAGTTAAAGAGCTTGAGCAGAAGAAGCCAACTATTGATGGGCAGACCTTCAGGATTGAAGAGAAAGGTCATGAAACTGAGTCTGGAATCTTTCAGGGTGTGAATGGGGTAGAAACAGAGATTTTAGGTCACTCGGCCTTCCACTCGACCTACCACTCGACTGAGCACCTTAAGTCACTCGACCGAGTGGTACCAAGTCACCCAAAATGCCCAGACTTCATCCCCAAGCTTCACCAACAACAAGAGCCAAGAAACCCCTTTTCTGATGGTTTGTCTGAGCTTCAAACTATCAACATTCTACATGATTCAGTGAGGGAATTAACAAGTAAGGATGAGGAGATAAGTGGGCAAATCAAGAAGCTTCATGGTAAAGTTAGAAGTTCTTTTCCAAAGAATGCAAGGCAAGGTCTGAGTATTATCAGCAGACACAGCTCTTTTAGCATTGACCCAGGAATAAGAGGAGCACTACAATCTTTGGGAACAAAGGGGACTTCATCACCTCTATATCACCCTTCCAAAGCATAAGGAGTATGCAAAGTCAAGCTTAGAGACTTTAAACAAGCTCACTTGGGAGGAAGTCCCAAAGGTATCCATGTACATATTGGTTTAAGTTTCTTGTTATTTTGATCTTGTTTTCTTTTGTGTTATGGTTGATCAGGTAGCATGAAGGTCCTTTAGGCACTTGGTGATATTCCAAAAATGAATCCCACCCTCA
>NC_025693.1:10443802-10459006 GCF_000633955.1 Camelina sativa
TAAGGCTCAAATCAGTAAAGGTTGTGATAGGCTTGTCTAAAATCTTTAAGTACAGCTCATTCACCTTGCATCATAGTACTAGTAACTTGGACATTGATTCTAGCTAGTTTATTAACAAGCTTTAGGCTTTGATATCCCATTATCAAACCTCACTTTCCTCTCTTGTCTTGTTTGTTTGCTTGAGGGCAAGCAAAGACTAAGTTTGGGGGTGTTGATGTCACTATATTTTACCATATTTATGGCCTTGTTTAGTTCATGTTTTGCATCATATAGAAGTCATTCCTTAGGTTTTATAGCCATTTATGTCTAAATATGCACTAAGGATGTTTAGAAGCATGCATTGCATACATTTGTGCATTTGGAGTATTATTAGGTGTTATGGAGCTCTAAAAGGGTAAGGAAGGACTTGCTGTTATTTCTAGAGCTAAAAAACGAGGATTGGAAGTATCAGGAAGGGAAAAGAAGGCACTCGACCATACCACTCGAGCAGGCACACGGTCGAGTACATGGTCGGGTTCATAACGAGCTACTCAAAGATCGATCCAAATGTAGATTTGACGTTGCGATTCAGCTTCAGTTTCCTTCATGAGAGTTGTAGCAAATTGAGTTATTGTTCCAATGACGGTGGTTTCAAGGCAATCGGAGCTGTCTTTCAATAGTTATACCTGTTTTACTGAACTAATATCATACTAGATCGAAGACAGGAGTTACTTGACGTACCAACCACTCGAACATGCACTCGACCGAGCATGGTCGAGCACTTGCAGCCAACTCTCTATTTTTTCTTCTAGCTAACTAGGGCTTCCCCCTCTTTACTATATATATGTGTTGGCACTTGTGGCCGAAAAGAGAGACCCTGTAGACACTTCATAACCTAGTTTTTGTCATTTTTAGCTATTTTTACATTATTGCATCATCTCTTATCTTTTCTCTAGATTTTCATAGATTTGTAACATTCATAACTTTGAATCTATTAAATATTTTCTTTCACTTCTTTGTATTAAATTGTTCATCTCATCATTATCTATCCATCCATGTCTATATCATCATTTTCTGGGTTTGTGTTCTTCATGATGATTTTTAGATCTTATTAGTGGCTTAGGATCTTAGGGATGGATTAGGCTGGGTAATAGTTATGGTTGCTTAAACTGATAAAGCTTGATTGTTTAAATATCTCTTTTAGATTAGATATGCTCTATGCTATTCTTATACTGAGAGGGTAAGAATAGATCTTAAGCTTCTTAGCATCACACCAATGTTTAAGTTGCTAGATAAGGCTAATGCTAGAGATTATCATGAAGCATGCTAAGAGATTAGATGTTTTGTTGATTTTTGACTATAATGATCTGAGTTTAATGCCTGCTTTTATATGATCTTTGCTAGTGAGAGCTAGATTGAGAGTATCTTAGCTTGATTGTTATTGCCAAGAGATTGGATTAACTTGTATTAGGAGATCATTGTCTAGAGATAGCTCATGTTTGATTGAGGTTTGTTGGCTAGTTTAGATAATCATAGCTTGAGTCCAGCCCATGAATCCATCCTTAGGACCCTCTTTATCTATTGATTTACCTGTTTGAATCCTGTTTAATCGCTTGCTGTTTGTTTACTTTCATTCTGCTCTATTTTGTTTTATGCTCTGTTTCAGTTCTGTTCATTCGCTTGTCAACTCGACCACCCACTCGACCATGCACTCGACCGAGTGCTAGGTCGAGCTCTAGTTTACTTTCTTGTTTATGCATTGTTCTGTTCTTGTTTTCTTCTACTTATTAGTCAATTCTGCTTAGTATTGTTTATTGCACGTGTTCTACAGTTTAATTCAGCATTACTATTGTCTTAATTAGTTGCCTTAGTTCATTGCATTTCATTATTGTCATTAGGTTGTTAGAAACAAATCAACTTGATATTTGGCTTAACTTGAATGCATTGATCACATCTTGACTGCTTACATATCACACTCTTTATGGATTGACATCCTTTATGCTACAACATCATAAGGGTATTGAAACACCTTGCATTCCATGCATCATCATCTCTGCTTATGTCTATGTTTGCATGTTCTCATACATTCATTGCATAAGTGAACCTAGAAAAAGATCTTGTTTCAGGCCTTCATCAAGTCCTTGGCTCTCAAGGAGTCAAGTGGTAAAACATTCTCTACCCTAAAGCTTAATAACTCCCTAGTAGTAGATTCGGGTGCCTCACACCATATGATTAGTAACTCGAATTTGCTAAATAATATAGAACCGGCTAAGGGAAGTGTTGTTATTGCTAATGGTGAGAAAATACCAATTCAAGGCATAGGAGACTTAAAATTGTTTAACAAAGAGTCTAAAGCGTTTTATATGCCTAAGTTCACTTCAAATCTTTTGTCGGTTAAGAGAGCTATAAATGATCTAAATTGCTATGCTATATTTGGGCCTAATGATGTTTACTTTCAGGATATTGAGACTGGAAAACTGATTGGTGAAGGTGGAACCAAAGATAATCTTTATATTCTTGAAGATAGTTCACCAAGTTCACCAAAATCTGTTTCTTTTAGTTCTTGTCTTGGAATTTCTTTGAATGCAATTTGGCATGCTAGGCTAGGTCATCCTCACTCTAGGGCTCTTGAATTAATGATTCCTAATGTTTCTTTTGATCACTCTAGTTGTGAGGCTTGTATACTTGGCAAACATTGTAAAACTGTTTTCTCTAAATCTACTACTTTCTATGAAAAATGCTTTGACTTAGTTCATTCAGATGTTTGGACATCTTCATGTGTTTCTAGGGATAATAACAAGTATTTTGTGACATTTATAGATGAAAAATAAAAATATACTTGGGTAACTTACTTCCCTCCAAGGACCGTGTGATTGATGCCTTTATAAACTTTCAAAACTATGTCACTAATCAGTTTAATGCTAAGATTAAAGTGTTTAGAACAGACAATGGAGGCGAGTATACAAGCAATCGATTCAAAGAACACCTAGCAAAGCATGGCATTGTACATCAAACAAGTTGCCCCTACACTCCTCAACAAAATGGTGTAGCCGAAAGAAAGAACCGACACTTGATGGAAGTTGCAAGATCGATGATGTTTCATACTAATGTTCCAAGGAGATATTGGGGAGATGCAGTAATGACAGCCTGCTATCTAATCAACCGGATTCCGACTAAGATCTTGGAAGATCGGTCACCTTTTGAGGTACTAAACCAATTTAAACCATCGCTTAATCACCTAAAAGTATTTGGATGTGTTTGCTTTGTGTTAGTACCAGGTGAATTAAGGAACAAACTTGAAGCCAAGAGCACCAAGTGTATGTTTCTCGGTCATTCCATCACTCAAAAAGGCTACAAATGCTTTGATCCAGTCAACAACCGCACCTTTGTATCTCGCGATGTCAAGTTTCTTGAAGACCAAGGTTACTTTGACAAGAAGTATTGGGCTGGCTTGAGAGATTTGGCGACACCTACGGATCAGTCGGCTGGTCTTAAGTTCCTCCTTGATCATCTTGGAGTCTCATCTACTCAACCTTCGCAGTCATCCCAGGATACCACACCTGACTCATGTACCGGCCCGTCGTCGCCTCAATCGGCGCCTTTGCCCGAACCGCCCGATAACCCGGCTGATGTTGCGGCTCTGGAGCCGGAGGGGGAGAACAGTAGGCTAGAGGAAGAGGAACCAGTTTTTGCCGAGGAACCAATCCTGACCGAGCCAGCTCCAAATCCGCAACTGCGACGTAGTGCACGACTTAAGTCGCAAGAGACTTCTCCCTCGACTGATCACACCGATCCGGTTCCACAAACAAGACAGAGTGCTCGACTCAAGTCGCAAGACAAAAGAATCTACTATAACAATAAGGCCATGGCTCATCCAATTCAAGCTGTCTGCTCACTTGCTCATCTCCCAACCGATCACCGAGTGTTTCTTGGGAAGCTAGACGCGCAATCAATCCCAAACACCTATGAGGAAGCAAAAGAAAGCAAAGAGTGGCTTGGAGCGGTAGATGATGAGGTTGAGGCCATGATAAGTAATCACACGTGGGACGAAGCTGACCTTCCACCAGGGAAAAAGGCAGTAAGCTCAAAGTGGGTATTCACAATCAAGCACCTAAGCAATGGAGACATCGAGAGATACAAAGCTCGCCTAGTGGCGCAAGGGTTCACTCAAACATATGGTCAGGACTACAAAGATACGTTCGCACCAGTGGCAAAGCTTCACACGGTGAGAGTGGTCTTATCCTTAGCTACCAACCTCTCTTGGGAGTTGTGGCAGATGGATGTCAAAAACGCATTCTTACAAGGAGAGTTGAAAGAAGAAGTGTACATGACACCACCACCAGGCCTCAAAAGCACTATCACTCCCGGAAAGGTATTAAGGCTAAGGAAGGCAATATACGGTTTGAAACAATCCCCACGTGCCTGGTACCACAAGTTGAGCACCACACTTATTGGATATGGCTTCAAGAGAACTCACTCGGACAACTCACTCTTCACTCTTCAAAACGACAAATGTATAGTGGTTGTGCTCGTATATGTAGATGATCTTATCATCTCTGGAGACAACCAAGAAGGTATTAGGGAAATCAAAGCTCACTTAAACATTGTTTTTGATATCAAAGATCTCGGTGAACTTAAGTACTTTCTTGGGATTGAAGTGTGCCGATCTCCGGAGGGGCTATTTCTTTCACAACGAAAGTATACTCTTGATTTGCTTTGTGAAACAGGAAAACTAGGAGTCACACTCCCATATCACACACCTAGCGTAGACCAACTAGCTGATATCTTCACCAAGGCCGCCTGTCATAAAGTTTGTGATCACATCCACAACAAGCTTGGACTGGTGGACTTGACGCATCCTTCATCAAGCCTTCTACCCATGACCACTACACTCTTTTTCCCTCAAGGTAGTTTTGTCCCACGTGGTTTTATATTTTGAGGTTTTCAACGAGGTGGTGGCTTGTGGGGTTCCAAGCTTAACCGTGTCACTTGGTTAAGCTTGAGGGGGAGTATTGATCTAGGACTTGATATCAAGGCTGGCCGTACGAGTGTCCGTACAAGCGTCCGTACGAGTGTCCGTAGAAGAGTCCGTACAGTCGAGGCTTTCTTACCGTTAGGCCACGATGGCTATGAGATCGAGTGGTGTGGTAGCGGCCTGTTAACAAGAAGCCCATGAATGAGAAGGATCTACAAGAGATAAAATATCTCACATAGAGGAAGAATCACGTGTGGCGTTGGTTGGTGAAGCATAGCGAGTCAACCAAAGGAAGGGAAGGTCGCTTTCACTATGCACCAACTCGAGACAAGCCATATGATGTCCCTTTCAGTCTTCATTCTAGGACTAACGGCTATATGCCCTTTGTATCTCTATATTAAGCTGTATAACAAACATGAGAAGTAATCTAATTCAAGTATTCTATTCTTCATTCTCTTTTCTTATTATTCTCTCAATTCTACTTTAATATTTTCCGCAATTCTAACACTCAAGAAGTATGAATCTGCATCTGGCCAAATGATTAACAAAGCTAAGTCAGCACTTACCTTTTCCTCCAAAAGGAGACAGCACAAAATATCCTTGGAATCCAAGAAGTGGGCGGTTTAGGGAAGTATCTAGGCTTACTAGAGATGTTTGGCCGAAAGAAAAAGGACATGTTCAACCAGATCAACGATCGTATAAGGCAACGAACATTGAGCTGGTCCTCCAAAACTCTCTCTCCAGGAGGGAAAATTGTGATGCTGAAAGCTGTACTGGCCGCTATGCCAACATACACCATGTCATGTTTTAAACTCCCCAACTCCCTCTGCAAACGAATACAGGCTGCTCTCACACTGTGGGATGCCTCTGACGGCTCGACGAAAATGTCCTGGATATCATGGAAAAAGATGACAAAATCAAAAAGAGATGGTGGACTGGGATTCAAGGATATCACGGGTTTTAACAATGCCCTACTCGCGAAAGTGAGTTGGAGGATACTTACAAAACCCTCCTGTCTCCTCGCATGAGTGCTGCTAGGCAAATATTGCCCTAAATCCTCCTTCCTCAACTGTACTGTATCTTCCTCTGCCTCCCATGTATGGCGAGGTATCTGTATTGGGAAGGACCTCCTCAAAACCCAATTTGGTAAAGCTATTGGTTTAGGTTCATCAACAAAGATTTGGAGCGACCCCTGGTTATCAATGATCTCCCCTGTAACCCCCATAGGACCACCAACAGAACAATCTCGAAACATGAGAGTTCAAGACCTTATATGCCCGGAATCAAAAACATGGGACACGGACATAATTGATAATATCATCCCCTACTACAAACAGGATATCCTGGAACTTCGACCAAGTAAGCTAGGTGCTGAGGACAAGTATGTTTGGCTTGCGACAAAAGACGTGGAATACAGTGCAAAAACGGGGTATCATGAAGCTTCGAGACAGTTAGAGGAACAACCCCCCAATCGGATCAGCCTCAGAAGTTTAACTGGCTTAAAGACACCTGGAACATCCAATGTCCACCTAAAATGAAATTCTTACTCTGGAAAGCGATGAAGAACGTCGTCCCAGTGGGCAAGAACTTACAAGATAGAGGAATAAATTTGACTGCAGCTTGTCCCCACTGTGGAGCAGAATAATCTTGCCTCCATCTCTTCTTCCTCTGTCCCTTTGCGACCCAGGTATAGGGATTGAGCGCCTTCAAAACGGCTTTTAACTCCTCGCAGGTAACTTCGATCCAGATGGGAATCGAGAACACCACCAAACTCATATGTCTCCCCCCGATAGGCCTTGGCCACGATCAACTCCCACCTTGGATCATGTGGATGATCTGGAAAAGCCGAAACCAACTACTATTCGATCAAAAATACTACTCACCGAAAGAAACCCTCTCCAAAGCTATCGTACTAGCAAAAGAGTGGTCTTTGGCTCAAATCCGGAACACGAAATAACAAAAGACCCTGGGACCAGCTCCCCTTATCAGGTACGATCCGGATACTATTTGTTGTTTCTCCGATGCTGCATGGAGAGAAGACATGAAGGAGGCGGGTCTCAGATGGATTATCTCATATCATCCTACATGCCCCCCTCTGCAGGGTTGCCTGAAAGTTCTCAATGTAAGATCTTTCCTGATGGCTCAAGCCATGGCCGTTCTCCTTGTCGTCCAGCGTGCCATCGATCTGGGCATCCAAACCGTTTCCTTTGCTTCAGATTCGCAAGAGCTAATCAAAGCACTCAATTCAGAGCCTCACTCAAAGGAGCTCTACGGGATTCTCCATGATATCCTAGTTCTATCTTGTAATTTTCGGATCTGTAATTTTCGATTTGTGAACAGAGATGGGAATGTCAATGCCGATAGGCTAGCCAAAGCGGCATTGAACTCTATCTCCCCACCTGTACCAGTTTTTAATTAAATGCAATCACTTGTTTGACAAGAAAAAAAAAAAACCAGTGTTAGAGAGATAACATGCCAAATATCATCTCCTCAGCAAAAGTTGAGAAAAACATTTCCATATTATATAAGATATATATCGATAATGAAGAGATTCTAAATTTAGGTCTATACATTTTTTTTCAGGTTAGCGATTTTGACAATTTCTAGCTTTGTCTAAACCTTCTTACCGGAACAATCAGAATTTCAGGTTAGCGATTTTTTTTTTTTCCTCTTCACTTCACATTCATCTTTATCACTCGGAACAATCAGAATTTTAGAAGCAATCAAAAGACAACTTAATTCATTTTGTGGACGAAAGATTGGTAGGACTAATTCCTAATCAATTATGGCCTCGCACCTCTGATTATAATCACTAAATATTACCAAATTTTGTCTCTAAGTGGCAATCAAAGCGTCAAATACTCAAATCTTAATCAATATGTATTAAAATTATGTAAATTATTAATTCGATTAATCATCATGCGTCATATCCTCATGCCCATTATTTAATTGCGTACCCAGTCAGATATATAGAGACAGTAAGGCGAAGCAGAGCCATGTATTATTATATTAAGAAAGTATTAATGTTTACGTCGTCTCGAGTTTATATCACGTATTCATAGTTCGTACTTCGTAACAACATATATTACTTGAACGGGTTTCCACGTCCAGAATTTATGATGTAAATTCGACTATTCACAAGTATTTATTAATAAAAGATTCTCAAATTTAGTTGTATTTTTATTTTCATGAAATGGTTAATTCATAACATCTAGAGCAAAATAAATTCTTGTCGTTGTAACAAGTAAAGCTTCACAAATTACATGTACTAGGGAAATAACCGTGCTATGCCGTGGGGCTTTTTTAGAGTTTTTTTGTTTAAGTTGTTTGATTGTGTTATAACTTATAACCACTCTGCTTCCATGTTTATGAGATTAGTTAATTATTGAAAGCATAAATGACAAAAAATATTTTTTTCTCGCTTCCACAAAAGTATGTAGTTATAATCCCGTGTAGTTGTCATAATGTCATTGGAAAATGTATATATAACTTATAATTGTTCTAAGATAAATCAAGCTATATTAGTCAACTTAACAAACTAAAGTTTACAGAATCCGAAACTCTTCAATAAAGAAAAGAATGTTGGAACAAATTCAGAAAGATTGAAGTTTGTTTTACATTTTCTGTTTCTTATATAATGTAAAGGTTACAAAAGCACCAATTGAAAATCAGTAAGAAGTAAATTAATATTTATAGAAATACACCATAGTTTCAAAATAACCCTAGATGGGTTTAGATCACTTACTGAGTGACAATTAATTTCTATGCATAAATCTGAAGCACTAAAAGAGGTGGAGAGTTTAATTAGATTCCAAAAGCACAAACTATATATCAACAAAGCTTACTTTGAGAATCACTTCTTTTAGTGTTGCTTTCCTCCCTTTTTACCTTTTAGTGTTGTTTTCTCATGTGATTTCCCTTTTAGATTTCAGAAAGAGACTTAGTTATATGTAAAACCCACAAAACATATATATATATATATATATATAAGCACACTCAAGAACATGAAATATAGTTATACCCTAATCAATTATTTGTGTGATTCTTAGTTCCTCTGTTGTAGTCGACCATTGTATACATGGAAATATATATCGTAAGTACTTAAATGTAAAAGCTTGGTTAGTTTTTGTAAATAGACAACAAAACTCCCATTGCAGGGAAACCATAAAAGAATTGTGAAACAAGAGATTGCCATGATCCTAAGTTATATAAGTCAACTTTTTTTTGTATTTTCATTTAGATTCTTAAATGAAAATTTATCCTCAGAAAGGTGAAACTTTTTTTTTTTTGCATTTTTTTAACCTTTAACCAAAAAAAGAAGAAGAGAAAATGCAAATGAATTTGGAATACCCGCTTAGAAATTAAACCATGGTATTTGGGTATGAAAATCAAGCATTGATAATCAAGCTGTCGTTGCTTTTGAACAGCGAAGTTAGTAGTTTATAGCAAATAGGCAAATAGAACCAAACCTTGATGATAATAAACCTTGAAAAAGTCTCTTCTTTAAATTGCCCTCCATGCCACTTTTGCAAAAGCAACCAAAATAATAAGAACACCATCCCAAACCACTGTCGTATAAATGAATCAACATTATTGGCAAAAATAGTGGGGAAAATGAGAAGAACCAGGGCAAGGCGTAGAATGTTAGAACGAATATCATCATCAGCTGCCCCAAAGTTTCATACGAGACTGAGGGAACACCCAATTCACCGTACTTAAACCCACTTCCACAATAAAAAAAAAAATGAAACAAGTTAAAATCAAACCATTGACTAATGTATTACCTATGAGTCAAATTTCACGGTGGCGTTCGAAGCTAATGCAAGATCTGTGACTATGTTTGCTTGACTAACGACTTCTGTTTAGGCAAAAATAATCGATTCGTTTAGAGACTACGGAAAACAAGAAAGAGCGTTGAAGTTGTTTTTATTAATCAAGGTATCGAGCTCAAATACAAGAAGTCAAGGCACAACAAATCAAATTTAGAAACTCTAGCCATGCTTTGGGATTGAATCGTGTGGCTTGTGCTTTAAGTCTCGTATTGTGTAGAGGTAGCTCTCTTTTTATAGAGAAATCTCTTAAACCCTAATCCTCATGGGATTTGGATCCAAATAACTGTCTCTTCTTGAGATAAGGTCGTTCCGAATATTCTCTTCACAAGATTGAGTCAAACATCTTCTTGATAATGTCGTAACAAATCAGAGTCGGTCCCAAAGTCCAGTTACAACCCGTATTGACTCAATGTTTGCCGTTACATTTTCATTCGCTCGATATTTGTCAGTACGGGCCGTATTGGCTCAGATTTTGTCGTTACGGGCCGTATTGGCTCGACACTTATCGTTACGGCCTATATCAATGTAATCTTCTAAAGAATATATAGTTATTCATATACATATATATATATATGTATATATATAATTATAATAGAATTTATCTATTACAATTTTTATGGTTAAAATTATGCCCAACAGTTTGCACTCCACTCTCTATTTTCTTAGTAAGAATTTAGAGAGTAGTATAGACAAATGGTATCATTTTAGTAAACCATAAACATAAAAGCTAAGTATTTGTATAAGTCATGACATACCTTTAGGCTTAAACATTTTTTCACCCCTAATACTTTCAATCCATGTTGATTCCTTCACATGATGTGATTTTGCTTTTTGCCTTAAGTGACAGTAGAACATTGTTGTACTTTGCTTTTTACGGTGATTTGTAGTGTATGAACACTCACTTCCTACAGCTGTTGTCTCTGTTATCGTTTTGGATGTCCTCGTATTTTGTATATAAAACTCTACTTTGCCATAATGACGTGAT
The DNA here is from genome assembly GCF_000633955.1 of Camelina sativa. Lineage (NCBI taxonomy): Eukaryota > Viridiplantae > Streptophyta > Magnoliopsida > Brassicales > Brassicaceae > Camelina > Camelina sativa. The sequence continues at coordinate 10,454,574 of NC_025693.1, forward strand.
AAATCGAAGTGACTTGTAGTGTATGAACACTCACTTCCTACAGCTGCAGTCTCTGTTATCGTTTTGGATGTCGTCGTATTTCGTATATAAAACTCAATTTTGCCATAATGACGTGATAAATCGAAGTGACTTGTAATAACACCATTATTGTAGCCAATTTCTCAAAACGGCTACATAGTGGTTCCATATTTGCTCTGCCATGACAATGTTGTCATAACCAATTAAGTGAATGGGATACACATTGGTTCCAAATTGACAGTTTAGCTTTAGCCAATTTGGTAAATTGCCTTCACATCAGCTCTAAAACGATAAAGTTGTCGTAACCAAAGTTACTTGAATTGGTTATAACTTAACTTCACATCGGCTCTAAAACAAGAAAGTTGTCTTAACCAAAGTTACTTGAATTGGCTACAACTTGACTTCACATTGGCTCTAATTCTTGAATTGGATACACGTTTGACTCCATGTTGGTCTAAGTCGACATTTGGCCATATCCAATTTATTGAATTGGCCACACATTCACTCTGCATTGGTTCTAAAACGAAAATGTGTCCCTAACCAATTTCTGGAATTGGCTACAACTTGACTCTGCATTGGCTCTAAGTCAATAATTGGCCATATCCAATTTGTAGAATTTGCCGCACATTAACTCTGCATTGACTCTAAAGTAACAATGTGGCCACAACCAATTTCTTGAATTGGCTACAAATTGATCCCACATTGGCTCTAAAATGACAATTTTGTCATAGCCAATTCAGGGGATGAATTTCATATTGACTGTACATTGACGATGTTGTCATAGCCAAATCATTGATGCCATGCCCGTGACATGATCCAGGTTTGTGACCCAACTAAAATGTCATTCCAACGAGTTCAACTTTCAAGAGTTTTACTGCAAATTAATTGTTAGAAAGTATTGAGTCCATTAGTGTATTAGACACTTTTTGAAAAGTAATTGGAAAAGTAGGCACTTTTATTAACAAATTTGAAGAATAGGCACTTTTTAGCTTTTGTGAGATAGAAAATTTGTGAGAGAGAGTATAAGACAAAAACAAATAAAAAGACTAATATACCCATGACTATGTGTCATAAAAGAGAGAGTTTATTTGTGCTCCCAATTTTAGAGGAAATAAGATAGGATTTTGTGTATGTGGGACCCGATTTTGAGGTATTTGATATAAAAAATTAATGTTTCATGGTCCACTTAAATTAGAAAAATTCTTTCAAATAACATCAAATAATTTTTATTTTCAAATTTAGCACTCTAAAATTTTTTAAACAGGGTTTAGTTTTAAAATTAAAGCCTAAACTTTAGATACTAAAATCTTATCCCCTAAAATTATAAATTAAATGTAAAATAGAGAACCTAAACCTAAAAAAGAAATACTTCCAATTTTTTTTTAAAGATATTGTAATTTGTCAAATAATGTTTATTTTGGTCTACCATCTCAGTTAAGTGTACAATCTGAGTTTAGTGTACAACATGGGTTTGGTTTACCGTATAGGTTTAGTGTACCATATGGTTTTAGTGTAAAATATAGGTTTGGTGTGCAATATTATTTTGGTGTAACATCTAGGTCTCGTGTACCATTTGAGTCTAGTATATCATGTACGTCTGGTGTACCACCTGGCTCTGGTGTACCATCTGACTCTGGTGTACCATCTGACTCTGGTGTACCATCTGGGTCTAGTGTATCATATGGGTCTGGTGTACCATATGAATTGGTGTATCATCTAGCTTTGGTGTACCATCTGAATCTGGTGTACCATTTGGGTCTGGTGTACCATCTGAATCTGGTGTACCATCTATTTTTGGTGTATCATCTAGGTCTAGTTTACCATCTTACTATGGTGTACCATCTGACTCTGGTGTACCATCTGACTCTGGTGTACCATCTGGGTCTGATGCACCATCTGCATCGACCGATGCAACTCCCAAACCGGGATTCCGGTTCACGGATGTTACAATTCTCCCCCACCAAACTAGATTCGTCCTCGAATCTAGAACAACCATCAGCCAAGGACTCCTCTGCAATCGTCTCCACGGCCCTCACTCCTCCGACTGATCTACAGAAGGTCACCTCTAGGCGATAGACTCACGCTCCAGGCGATAGACTCACGCTCCAGGCGTCATATGCTCTCGACTTTTGGACTTTTCTTTACTCATAGGCCTAAACCTTGAGTTTTTATTGGTCTGCATGCCATAATGTTGGCTCCTCATCGGGCCTAGACCCGCATGCCATAATATATAAGTAAAATCCAACTCGTCTCTCGGGTTGCCACCCTACAGCGCGCCCCCGGATCGTCATCTGAAGTCGATATACCAACCATATTCCCAAGTCAGAAAGTCTCTGAATATGGCAGTATTAGGAGAACCTAAGTCCCCCAAGAGTCACGAGCAAACGATTCTGAACACGTCTGAGTCCTATCCCTATCCAGGTAACCTTCCCGTGGCTCGCGTAAAACATCTCAATGTCCTACCAACCACATATCACCTCACTGGAATACCACATGACCACACAAGGATCATATACATGCCACAAGGGCCGCCACAAAGGCCAAACAAATGTCTAAAAGATGACCGCGACCAAGGCCAAACAAATGTCCTAAAGAGGACCGCCACCAAGGCCAAACAAATGTCCTAAAGAGGACCGTCACAAAGACAGTCTGGCTAAAAAGCCCGTCACAAAGACCACACAATGTCTAAAAAGACTGCCACACACGGGCACACTGACTCAAAAGTCCGCCACTAAGGCCACACACAAGCCCCTCCAAGGCTCTCCACCGCTAAAATGGACAAATTCTAACTCCCGTAAAACTTTCCATATTTAGCACTTTCCATTTTTGGAAACTTTCCACTTTTGGAAACTTCTCTTCACAACCCCGCCTCACGGAAACTTTGTACCCCCAACACCACCTCATCTTGTTACTGAGTCGCACAACCAACCACCCCAAGCGACCGAGTAACAAGAGAGATGGGCTGGAATACTCCATTCCCGCTCCAGCCACGGATTACAGATGGGACCAGGCTAAACAAGCTCAAGTCGCGGCTTGCTTCTCATACCACTTCTTGAACCTTGCCTTCATCTTTGCCTCAGGCTCCCAAGTCTGCTCCTCAACACCATCACAGTCCCACAGGACTCTCATCAAAGGAATCTTCTTCTTCCGAAGTTCCTTGATCCTCCTCTCGAGAACCCTCACTGGTCTCGCCTCCAAATTCATGTTAGGCTGAAGATCCTCAGGAATCTTAGCCAACACTCTCTCACCCTCACGGAGACACTTCCGCAGCATAGACACATGGAAAACCTTATGGAATGCACGCATAACCTTAGGTAACTCCAATCTATATGCCACTGGTCCAACCCGCTCAATCACTCTGAATGGACCCATATACCTCGGACTCAACTTAGTCTCTGACAATTACCTGTTCGGACCCCGCAACATGGCCATCTTGAGGTACACTCTATCTCCTACCTGAAACTCAAGATCTCTACTCCTCCTATCAGCATAACTCATCTGTCTATCCTGAGCCTCCCTCATGTTCAGCTTGAGAAACCGAATCTTCACTGAGGTCTCCTGAACAAAACTAGCACCAAACATGCTTCTCTCCCCCACCTGAGTCCAGCATAATGGTGTACGACATGGCCTCCCATACAAAGCCTCATAAGGAGCCATCTTAATACTCGCCTGATAACTGTTGTTGTAAGCAAACTCTACCAGGTTCAAGTGATCTGCCCGATGGACACCCCAATCCAACACACACATCCTCAGCAAATCCTCCAACGTCTGGATCGTCCTCTCAGACTGCCCATCTGTCTGGGGATGATAAGCTGTACTCATATGCACCTTAGTGCCCATCTCTGCCTGAAATGCCTTCCAGAACACCGAAGTGAACTTAGAATCCCTATCAGACACAATGCTCGCTGGCACCCCATGCAATCTGACTATCTCTCTCACATACTTCTTAGCCAAGACCGCTGCTCCATCAGTCTTCTTAATGGCCAGAAAATGTGCTGACTTAGTCAACCGGTCCACAATGACCCAAATAGCATCAAAGGTCCGTGACACTGGCAATCCTACCACAAAATCCATAGTGATCATATCCCACTTCCACTCAGGAATGGGTAAACTCTTCAGTAACCCGCCAGGAACCTGATGCTCAGCCTTCACTAGCTGACACACATCACACCTCGAAACCCAACTAGCTACATCCTTCTTCATCCCGACCCAATGATAGTACCTCTTGAGATCACGGTACATCTTAGTCGCTCCTGGATGAATGGACAACTTGCTCGCATGAGCCTCTCTCAGAANAGATGATAAGTTATACTCATATGCACCTTAGTGCCCATCTCTGCCTGAAATGCCTTCTAGAACACCGAAGTGAACTTAGAATCCCTATCAGACACAATGCTCGCTGGCACCCCATGCAA
>NC_025693.1:10459049-10459507 GCF_000633955.1 Camelina sativa
CTCCTGAGCCAACTGCACCCTACTCAGAAGATCTGCTCTATCCATTGCTTCCAAACCCAACAGTTCCTGTGAAACAGCATACAAGCTCAAAGCAGTGATCTCTCCTACCAGAGACTCCATCTCCTGCTCCTGAGCCGAAGCTACCCTCTTCCGACTCAGAGCATTGCAACCGTGTTAGCCTTACCAGGATGATAGGCTATCTCCAAATCATAATCCGCCACAAGCTCCATCCACCGCCTCTGTCTCAAATTCAGCTCAGGCTGAGTGAATATATACTTCAGGCTCTTATGATCTGTAAACACCTGTACCTTTGCACCATAAAGATAAGATCCCCAAATCTTCAGGGCATAAACTACAGCATCCATCTCCAAATCATGAGTAGGATAGTTGCCCTCATGCACCCGCAACTGCCGCGAAGCATAGGCAATCACCTTCCCATGCTGCATCAGAACACACCC
>NC_025693.1:10461757-10495987 GCF_000633955.1 Camelina sativa
CTCCAGAATCAAACATAACATGGGACTTAAACCCGCCCACCAACAAGGTCCCTAGACAAACCTCATGTGTTGAGAACCTAACACTTTATCACAGGAAAACATAAAATCTGACCCTACTAAATTCACAAAGATTAAGTACCAGAAATTATACCTGTGATCGCCCCGGCAATGGTTCCACCGGTCTCTACTGTCGTGTAAGCATGTGGCATCTGCTTAGTCCGTGCCACCTGCTGACCTCCAGGCTGCACCTGCTGTAACGCTGCTACTGCTGCCGGCTGCAACTTGGGACAAAAAGGCCTGATGTGCCCTGTCTCCCTACAATGATAACATACCCGAGGTCCTGTCGTCGGAACACTCCTCTTGGGACAACTAGCAACCCTATGATCCTTGCTCCCACAACCGAAGCAACCCGCACCACTCGGCTTCTGCGTAGCCTCCCACTTCCTCTTGGTAGACTCCAAAGTCAGTACCAGGGACTCCACCCGCTGGGACTCCTACACCCGGAACCCGAGCATCACCGGCCACTAGAGCATCAACACCGCCCCCTCCTGCCACACTCACATAATTCCCCGGAACACCCTGCGACTCGCCAACAACCTCAGCTGTCACACTCTGGTCCTCGGTCTCACTAACCACTGGGACTCTGCCCCTACCATGACCACGTCCGCATCCACGACCACGTCCGCATCCACGACCTCGACCAGCCACAGCATCCTCTCTAACCATATGCACTACCATGAACAGAAGGCTAAGCAAACAATTTCTATTATAACACAGAAACAAAAACTCACCGTGGAATCACACAGTCGGCTCGAAGAGCATGTTCTAGGACTCCATGCCACACACAATTGACTAACTCACATAATCAATCAAGACATGCAATCCCAAACATCTACAACAGAAACCTAGTGAACCCAAACATAGAACCGTAAGGGCTCTGATACCAAAATGAAACGACCGTCCTTATTTTTTTTTTTTTAAATAAAAAATAATAAATATAGTAAAATAAAATAAACTACAGCTAGTGGTCCCATACCCACTAGCAACCTAACCACAAACACATTCAACAGCGGAAATAACCAACCAATATTCAATAATAATCCAATAATAAAATATAACCATATTCCAACATAATCAATATCCAAAACAACAGGAATCATAGAACCAGCAACCTAGCAATGTTCTAATGACCCAACTCTAGCAACCTAGCAATGCCAGACAACATAAAACCGAGTCCCTAGAACATCCTCCTCTTCATTGCCTGGATTCCACGATCACACTTTGCCTTTACCTGCACCACAAACACATATTGCAATGCATGAGTATTTTATAAACACTCAGTAAGGCAATCCTCCCATCTACTGGGCTATACACACAAGCAATAGAGTATCAATAACCAACACACAACAATCAACAAACGACAAATAACAAACCAGGACTCAGCATCGACCGACGCCACACATGCATCGACCGATGCCAAATGGGGAAGCATCGATCGACACAGAAGCTGCATCGACCGATGCAAGTGTAACTTGCATCGACCGATACCCAATCTGCATCGACCGACGCATGCTCGACGTAACACGAAAACCCTAGAGTTTTACACGCCGTCCTCGCACTTGCATCGACCGACGCAAGATATGCATCGATCGACGCAACGTCGAGCACCGTGATTTCCCCAAAGCTTCTCGCCGGATCTTCGTTCCTACAACCACAAAACTCGATCCCAAGCCACAAGAAAGCTTCCTAACGTCCATAGCAATGAACTAACAAGCCTAACATCACACAACAAGTAGATTAAAGAATCCTCTAGCTTAGATAAGCCATGATCATGCACTTACCTTTGCCACAGAAGAATCTGAACCTTAAACAAACAAGAACAAGCCTCTAGGAAGCTCCTACAACGATCCCAGCTACAGATCTCTACAGGAACGCCTCCAATCTCCCAGAATTCTCAAGAACACTCAAGAACAACTTTTCTCTCTTTCTCTTTTCTCAAAAACGGCCACACAACCACGAATGAGACAAAACTCGCATCTAAGGGTTTTCCTTAACCCAAAACGCAGCGTTTGACTTAAGTCAAAACGCACAGAATTGAACATGCATCGACCGATGCACCATTTGCATCGACCGATCCAACTCTCAAACTGGGATTCCGGTTCACGGATGTTACAGCCATGGCTTCTTCGGTGTCCCAATAGTTACACATTTCTTTCCAAAGAGTTCTCTCAATCCACCTCAGTTTCACTTCCTCTCACTGAGCTGCTGCCTTGGAAACCATGTCTTTCATACGGTTTTGACAAATGCTATAGAACTTTGCTTGAACCACACCGGTTAGAGAGGGATCCCAGGTGTGTGTTTTCTACAAAATAAGACTAGTGTTAGTGATAAAAAAAACGAAGAAAAAAGCTATAAATACATAAATCAAATTGAAAGGAGTAGAAGTTTACCGCGTATTCCAAGAAGTAACCTTCTCTTCTTGCATTCGGAATACAACCCCAACTGTAAAATGGACCATCAAACTTGTTTGTAAACACTTTTATAATCTGTCGGGTAAGTGATGACTTGTCTTTACCAAACCTTCAAACACAAACAAATCAGTAGTCAAATTCTAATCAAACACAAACAAATTGATCAATCCAAGTAAAATTCTAATCACAAACAAACACAAACAATCCAAAATTCTAATAATTCTAATCACAAACAATCCAAAATACAAAATTCTAATCCAAATTCTAGTCACAAACAAACAAACACAATCAAATTCTAATCCAAAATACAAAATTCTAATCCAAATTCTTACCAAGTGGTTCCACGCTCTAATGAGGGAGAGAGGACAGTGGTATACTTCTCACGGCCTGGTTGGTCAAGCATTTCATGTAAAGAAGCGAGTACATCAGTTGGGAGATTTGATTCCCTTGCACCGTCATCCTCCGAATCAGCTTCTTCCTCATGTGAGTTTTGCGCTTGAGAACTGTGAAGTGATGCATAAGCTGCTCGAGGTTTACCAGGTTGAGAAGAGGGTGGTCGATGAGACTGTCGAGGTAGAGGAGACTCTCGTGGTCGGAAGGGGATGTTCCGGGAAAGGTCCTCGCGTGCTGGAACAGATTTGCTGGAGGTGGATAGTCTTGGTAAGAAGGTGTAGGTCTCGCTGGAGGCTGGAGGTTTGGGACAGGCGTTCCCTGAGAATCAGTCTCTGGACTTCATTGGTTCGCCGGCGTGAAGGTATACTGGGGAGGAAGATTGGCGGTTCTGTGATTTGCCGTTTGTGAGGTTCTAGAGGTTCGATTAGAGGGGTTTCTTCTTCCTCCGCCTCTTTTCTTTAGTCCAGCCATCAAGGGTTTACGGTTTCGTCGAGTGAGAGGAATATAGATCTAGGGTTTTGAGGTTTCGCCGTTTCGTCTCGAAGAAGAAAAAGAAGAAGAAATGAGAAAAGAAATGTTAGATTAGGGTTTGTTCGGGGAAGAAAATGAAAATAATGGGTTTTCGTGTTTTGTTACTGCCCAAATTTTGTTAAGGCCCAAATTTATTATAGCAGTCGCTAAATAGTAGCTCTTTAGTCGCAATCTTTTAGCGAATGTCAAACTAGTCTCCAAATTAGTCGCAAATTGGCGACTACACTACGACAATATGCATCAGTCTCCAATAAGCGTCTACTAGGCGACTGAATTATTTTAGTAGCCATTCAGTAGCTAAATAATCGCAATTCAGTCGCTAAATTTAGCGACTGTGTTTTTAGTCGCAAATTGCAGTAACCAATTCCATGTTTTTGAAACATGAATTTCCTTGGCATCTCAGTGAGCGAGATTTCATGAGATAAAGGAGTGTCAGCATACGGGTGTAAGTTACACTTTTAGATTGGTTGAGCTACACCGGGTAGTCGTTTGATCATCGCTTCCATCTCTCTAAAACGTTTGTTGAACATTGCTTCGAAGTGAGCGAATTGTCCATGCTCGATTCCCGTCAAGCGTGGTGTGTTGACAACTCTTTGTTGATCCAAATTTTCTTCTCGGATAAGGTTTTCACGCGCTTGCCTTGTGTCGGGGTTTCCTCCGTTCTCTTCCTGACGAGGAGTTTCTAACTGTTTGTTTTCCATCATGGGTGTTTCGACATTGGTTCTAGGCGTCGAGTTAAGATCATGCATCTGATTCACTTGCACGCCATGAAATCTCGATCTTGCTTCGGTAAAAACTTTCCCAGCTAAGACCAGGGAATCTCTTGTAGCTTAGCGTTATCTGGTTCGATTTGTGTAAGCTTATGCATAACATCGTTCAGTAGTCAAGGCTTCAAGCTGAGCAGTAACATTCACGTCGAGTTTAGTCATATCAGCTCTATTTCCCATCATCTCACGTCGCTTACTCTAACCCCTCTTTCAACCGCCAATTGCTTGGGCAAAAATAATCGATTCGTTTAGAGACTACGGAAAATAAGAAGGAGCGTTGAATAGTCGTTTTTATTAATCAAGGTATCGAGCTCAAATACAATATAAGTCAGGGCACAACAAATCAAATTTAGAAACCCTAGCCGTGCTTTGGGATTGAGTCATGTGGCTTGTGCTTTAAGTCTCTTGTTTTGCCCTCGATTTTGTCCCCTATTGTGTAGAGGTAGCCCTCTTTTTATAGAGAAATCTCTGAAACCCTAAGCCTCATGGGATTTGGATCCGAATAACCGTCTCTTCTTGAGATAAGGTCGTTCCGAATATTCTCTTCACGAGATTGAGTCAAAATATTTTCTTGATAATGTTGTATTAATTGAATTTTTTTTTATTGACTATTGATTTTTACTATGTGTCAACTTTTCCTTCAATTAAAAACTTGAAGTGTGAACAATGGAAAGAAACACAGTTGTGTTATTATTGTATTGATATATATATATATATATATATAATTATATAAAGTTGGGTTTTGAAAGTTAGTCATTAACAGGATTTTGACAAGTGTAAAAGTTATTAATCTGAGATTTTGACATGTGTAAAAGTTAATATTTAATAGGAGAGATTTGGGATTATGGCCAAAAACAAAAAAAATTATTTAAACAATATTAATAAGGTAAAAAAATAATTATAAAATAAATATAAAAATTAAACAGTTTTTAAAAAAACAGTTATAAGGAGGTTATATATTTCATAAAATTTGAAATTATAACATTATTTACTTATTTTTAATTTTAAGTTATTAATTCAACAAAAAAATAGAAAAGGATTAAAAAAATGTACAGTTAAATATTAATTCTAAAAAATGTAAATACTCACATACTCACTTCTATATAAACATAGATCGTCTCACATTTTTATCTAACAAAATAATTATTTCAAAAAACTGCTTTAAGCTTTGTTCTATTGGTAAAAAAGTTTTAATGGGAAGGTAAATTTTCCTTATTTTTAAAACTAAAACTTGCTCCTACTTTCTACTTTTTTCAGTTTGGAATAGGTAAAATTAATATGTTGAGCCAAAAAAAATGTAAGATTAATATATTCGTCTTCTTTTTCTAATACTGTATTTTAAATTATATTGTATTATTTTTAAATTATTTTATTTAATTTATATTTTCATCTTTGATTTGAGATTCATATATTACTGTGCTTATAATTTTCTATTATTTCTTTAATTATGTCAAATTAATTTTCTTCTAATTTCTCAACCTTGATTGGTTGGTCATAGACCTTTTTTATGCAAGCATAACTGTTACCATTCATTCATTTCCAAAGGGAGATAAAGAGTAGAACCTTATCAACCTAATGGGTGGATAAAATAGAACACTCAAACACAAGCTTACAACAAACATAGATAGATAGATTGGAAAAACATAAACCGTTTTTAATAGATCCATAGGAGCTCAGAAACAAAGGCTACATCATGATGTCTCAAAGACACTTCTACAAATACATTGGGAAATTTAACATTAGTTACTATCAAAAGACTTTGTGACGTTGGAAAAGGGCTTTAAGTTTCATTGGTTGCCGGAGCATGCCACTTTGAGATAGTTAAAAGACGTGAACATGTTCTCTCCACACATGAGGAGGGCAGAGCCAAGGTTCTATCCATGGTGGAGGAGGTTGGACGCATACAAGATTATCTTCCCAAATGAGGAAGGCGGAGCCAAGGTTTTCTTCATGGTGGAGGAGGTTGGACGCAAGGTTCTCTCCATAAGAGAGGAGGGCGGAGCCGAGACTCTCTCCATGGTTGGTCATATACTATTGTGATGATACATCATTAATTAGTATACTATGTAATATATATTTTATTCGAAAAGTTTCTTGACCAACAATTTTAGTGATTAAAGAAACTATACAAAAGTGAAAATAAATAGACATATAATACTTGGCTTAATGTGTTTATATAGATATTTTTCTAGGTAGTGGTAAAGAATATATTTGTAACATACAGTATACTTAAGGTGTAAAAAAATACACCTAATGATTGGATAAAATAGGCTAATCAAACACAATCTTACAACAAACATAGATAGATAGATTGGAAAACCATAAACCGTTTTTGATAAATCCATAGGAGCTCGGAGACAGAGGCTACATCATGATGTGTCAAAGACACTTTCACGAATACATTGGGAAGTCTAACATTAGTTACTATTGTAACATCCGCGAACCAATTTTTGTAATTTTGGTGTGGGTGTCGATCGACACCCTTGTTGGCATCGATCGACACCATGTTTTTCCGGTCTGGTCGGGTTTGATTTAATTGCTGATTGGTTCGGTTTGGTTCAATTAAAACCCTAATCGTTTTGTTAAGTGTCGGGGACGAACTAAGGGTTTCAGAAAGTCTCTTTTGTCGCCGTTTGTGTTTTTGGAGAGAAAGAAAGAGAGAAAAGGGAGAAAACGTTTCTGTGACTTTCTGGGTTTGTTCTTGGGGTTTTTGGAGAGATCTGAGGCTGTAGGAGGGTTAGCTGTTGCTGGAAACGAAGGGGGAGCTTCTGGAGGTGTTGTTTTCCACGTTTCTCAATCCAATCTTCCTGTTCTTGAGGTGAGTGCTTGACCATGGTTGATCTAAGCATGAGATCTCTCTTGTTTGTGTGTTTTCTTTGCTGTTTGTGTTGTTTTGTTGCTTGGGTTCGTTGTTTTTGTGATTCCCAGTGATTTCTGAGGTAATTGGGTGAGTTTGAGACGGATTCGAGATGATTGGGAAGGAGAGTTCGATGTTCGGTTTCGCGCAGATCGTGTCTGCAGAGGAGGCATCGATCGACACTAGGAAGCATCGGTCGACACCATTTGGAGTGGCATCGGTCGACACTGTTTAGCATCGGTCGACACCATTGTTTGTAGCATCGATCGACACCGTGAGGCATCGGTCGACACTGGTCTCAGTCGAGACTTGTTTTCCTGGTTTGATGTATTGTTGTGTGTTGTTTGTTTTGCTTAAACTTGAGGGTCTCATATGCTTGTGTGTATAACCCAGTAGATGGGAGGACGGCCTCACTAAGTATTTATGATAATACTTACGCATCTCAATTGTTGTTTGTGGTGTGCAGGTATGTGACGTGGAATCATGGCGATGAGGAGGAGGATGAACTAGGGTCTCGTTTGTGTGTTGTTGGTCTTTGTTATATTGTTTAGGATGGAACCTTGGATAGAGATATGTTAGGTTGCTGGATAGAATGGATAGAAATGTTATTGTATTGGTTTTGTATTATTGATATGTTTCCGCTGTGCATGTAATTGGATGTTGGTTTATTATTGGTTGGTTACTGTGTGTGGGTTGGTTTGTTTAATTAAGTAGTATGGGATACTTAATTATATATTGTATTTAATTAAAAAAAAAAAAAAAGGTCGGGTTGTTTCAACTATCAAAAGATTATGTAACGTTGGAAAAGGGCTTTTAGTTTTATTGGTTGCCGGAGCATGCCACTTTGAGATAGCTAAAATATGTAAACATGTGCTCTCCACACATGAGGAGGGCAGAGCCAAGGTTCTCTCTATGGTGGAGGAGGTTGGACACATGCAAGGTTATCTCCCTAAGGGAGGCAGGCGGAGCCAAGGTTCTCTTCCTGGTGGAGGAAGTTGGACACACGGTTCTATTTATAAGGGAGGATGGCGGAGCCAAGGCTCTCTCCGTGGTTGGTCATACACTATTGTGAAGATACATCATTGATTAATATACTATGTAATATATTTTTGAAAGAATTACTCAAATGTTATCCAAAAGTTGGTTTATTCCTCATATCTAACAATCTTCTAAAAATTGCCTAAATGTTTAGGGCCCTGGTGTAATTACAATTTACCCCTTGGATTTGGTTTTTCAATTTTGATGAAAAAAAAATACACATCAACAAATTAAAATACACATGATTTTCGATTTTCCACGTCACAACCCGAAAAAAAAAACTTAACGGCTGAGTTATAGTATTTACGGGAACACGAAAGGTCTCGTCAATTCATATGACGGCTGAGTTATAATGTTTTGTGGCTGAGTTATCACAAAAAATAATCTGAAAGCAAATAGTGTATTTATATTACTTGACGGCTGAGTTATAGTATTTACGAGAAAACGAAAAGTCTCGTCGATTCATATGGCGGCTGAGTTATAATGCTTTGTGGCTGAGTTATCACAAGGAATAATTTGAAAGTGGAAAACAAAAGGTCTCGTTGATTAATATGACGACTGAGTTATAATGCTTGACGCCTGAGTTATTGCACAAAATAAAATAAATGTATTACAATAATACTGCATCGGACAAGTTTTTGCTTTGTGCCCAACTTGTTTACATCGAGAGCATGCGTTTAGCCATAGCTAAACGAGTCCAATTCGTAGTCTTCAAGAACAAGCTCCACAAGCTTGTCGTGTGTTGTGCCTCCATCTATCTGCACAACTATACACCCTCTATTGTCAGTGTTAAATACACATCTCTGTTTCTTTACCTAATTACCGGAAACAACTAGTACCGGAACTGGATCCATGAAAGAAAATGAAGAACAAGGTGAAGAAGAAGTAGAAGAACAAGGTGAAGAAGAAGGTGAAGAAGAAAGTGAAGAAGTAGAAGAACAAGGTGAAGAAGAAGGTAAAAACCATGTAAAAACAAGAGTCGAAGGAACGACGTTTCGTATTTCCGGAGAAGAAAGATGATGACATGGAATGCTGACATGGATGATGCATCTGACGTGGCAAGTCATCAATCAAACAAATTATAACTCAGCCTATATAAAACTCAGCCATCAAACAAATTATAACTCAGTCACAACATGGATAACATTACAGTAATTAAAAAACAAAAAAATGGCAGCCAAATTCAGCCGCTTCATCAATTGAAAATATGTAACTCAGCCGTATCGTTTAATAAGTCAGCCGTAACTGAATAATATTCTAGTAATTAATCTTTTGCTACTAAGTCAGCCGTGAAATGGCCGAATTGTACGATAAGTCAGCCTATCACGGCTGAGTTATAGTTTTTAACCATAACTCAGCTGTAACTACATATCATAAGTCAGCCGTTTTTCATAACTCAGCCACCCAAAAAAAAGTTAATTCAGCCGTGTTGTAGTGATAACTCAGCCAAAATTTTGACAACTCAACCATCGGGTGAAAACGCAGCCGTAAGGATGGCTGAGTTAGAGTATAACTCAGCCAGATTTTAATAAGTCATCCATAACGTTTGGCTGAGTTATGCTCTAAGTCAGTCGTCCGCTCTTACTCAAATGTTTTTTCATAAATCAGCCGCAACATACCTATAACTCAGCCGTCATTACCTCTGTAACGCGTTACGGCTGAGTTATTTAATACACGTCAGCGATTTCTGATGTGGCGTATGATGTGGCAATGACATTTTTGTAATTACGTTTTTTCCGGTAACATAAAACAAGGGCATACTGGGTATTTTGAAAATATCCAAAATATTCTAGTAATAAAATCTTTTTTTGTAGATTCTGGTAATATTACCTAAAATGTATAACATCTAAGTAAATCTCCCTAAATTTTTTATTCGAGAAGTTTTTTGAACACTCAATTTTAGTGATTAAAGAAACTATGCAAAAGTGAAAATAAATAGACATATAATAGTTGGCATTTTAGTGATTAAAGAAACTATGCAAAAGTGAAAATAAATAGACATATAATAGTTGGCTTAAAGTGTTTATATATATATTTTTCTAGGTAGTGGTAAATAATATATTTGTAACATACAGTATACTTAAGGTATAAAACAATACACTTTTAATGGTAACATACATAAAAATTTTGTAAATGGATATAAATCAGTGTATTATTCAACCAATCAAGACAATAAAGAGGAGGATGTTCTAGTGGCTTGATTGGTTGTTGTCTGGCTTCTGTTAGGTTGCTAGAATTGAGTCCTTAGAATGTTGCTTATGATTGCTGGTTCTTTGATTCATGATGTTTTGGATTATTGGTTAATTGTTATGAATTAATACTGGTTATTGGAGTATTGGTTCTTTATTGGTTTAATGGTATTGTTTTTGTGTTATCCGCTGTTGTGTGATTGTGGTTAGGTGGCTAGTGGGTATAGGACCACTAGCTTAGATTATTATTATTTATTGTTAAAAAAAAAGGCTCGGGGCGTTTCAATTATAGCAAATGTTTTTTAATAAATAACGTACAACAAATTTTAATAGTCCCTCCGTTTCATAATAAAAGATGTTTTAGAGGAGATTTTTTGTTTCATTATATAGTATGTTTTTAAGTTTAAATACAAATTGTAGATTAATATAATATCTTATACTTCATCCGTTTCATATTATAGAATGTTTTAGAGGAGTTTTTGCGTTTCATAATATAAGATGTTTTCAATTTTCTATACAACTTTTAAAGTAGTTTAATACTTTATATTATGCAGTCTTGTTTATAATTGGTTAAAATTTAAAAAGGTAGTTATTTCTTAATATGCTTGCTTTACTTAAAACATCATATATTTTGAAACAGAGGGAGTATTATGTAGTATTGCTTTTGATTGGTTGAATTTTTAAAAAGTAAACACTTATTAATCTGCGTGTTTTTTGTTAAAACATCCTATATTTTGAAACGGAGAGAATATATTTTTGTTAAATTTAATTTTATTTACAAAATTTTAAAATCCGCACATCGGACAGATCCTTATCTAGTATATATATATATATGTGTATTAGCGTCTTCTCCTATTTATTAAAGACAAAATTTCTATAAGATTTAAATATCACAATTTATCAAGAAGTTGATTTGAAATTTCTATTTTTTCAAACACTTCATCGTACCATTATTACATACATCCCAAAGATAGTTGATCTCATTGATCATACCGTCATAGTCACTAGTCAGGATCGGATCAGCTAACCCCACTAAATTTTTTTTGGTGTATTTATAGTTACAATAATATGATCCTTCTAAATTTTGTAATTTGATCTCTACAAATTTTGCATTTTGATTTTGACCCCTACAAATTTTGAATTTTTACCACATTTTAGACTAAAATTATATTTTGACCTTAAATTTTTATCTCCATTTTTTTAGAAATTTTTCAAATTAATCCTCTAAATTTTATATTTTTATCTCTTTAAGAAAAAAACATTTATTTGAACCTCTCTAAAAAAATTTCTGGCTCCACCACTGGTTATAGTGAAAGAAAAATATGTTATAGTGAGTATAATTTACCTGGTCAAGTTTACACTTGAATTAGAAATTAAGAAGAGTGAGTGAGTCACTCATCTACGCAATTGATTAAGATGTCATTAATCTACTTACGTGTAAAATGAAAAATTATAACTAAAATGATTAAATAGAAATATTACACTGACTTGTTAATTAGTTAACTGTTTAAGCTTTTAAACCTTTAAATATCTTTTTACAAATTCTAGAAAGAGTTGACAAAACCATTACAACATTTCCATCGTGAAATTTTGCTCTATTCTAACCAAAACGAAATAGTTGCCTTGACAATATTTTAACAGCAAGCCAAAGCTAAGAATATTACAGCTAGCAAGTGTTGTTGGATAACTTAAGTTTGAAGTCATCCTATTCTTAATTGGGTTGTGAGCTAACAAGAAGATAAGGATCAAAGAGTTTAGGATTTATCTAAGCTTAAAGTGTTTTCTTATAGGAATATGATTGGTGTTATATAAATAAGGTTTTCGAGGTATGACAAAACCTTAAGAGAGAGCTTTGTGATTGAGAGAGCTTTAGTTTTTGAGGAATTTTTCTAAAGCTAATAAAGAAAAGTTGTTCTTTAAATCTTGATCTCAAGGTTCTTAAACATATTTGAAAAACTAGATTTGGTATCAGAGCTTCAGAACGATTGAGAAGGATGGGAGATCTTACCGTCTCCACTGTTAAACCAAAAGAAGGAGGAGGAGCTTCTTCTATCTCTTGCCCGATGTTAAATCCAACGAACTACACCGTATGGGCTATAAAGATGAAAATTGCACTTAGAGTCCATAAGGTGTGGGAAGTTATTGAACCAGAATCTGCAACAGACACCATCGATGAAAAAAAGAATAATATGGCTATTGCCTTGCTTATCCAATCCATACCGGAGTCTCTTACGCTACAAGTCGGCGAACTTGATACAACTAAGAAAATATGGGAAGCAATCAAAGCAAGGGATGTAGGAGCAGAGAGGGTTAAAAAAGCACGTTTGCAGACACTTATGGCTGTATTTGATCGCCTAAGAATGAAGGACTCAAACAAGATCGATGATTTTGTGGGAAAACTATCTGAAATCACTTCTAAGATAGCCGCATTAGGAGAAACTCTTGAAGTACCAAAGCTGGTGAAATAATTTCTAAAGTGTCTTCCAAGAGCAAAATACATACACATGGTTGCTTCTTTGGAACAAGTGTTGGACCTTAACACTACAAGCTTTGAAGACATCGTTGGACGTCTAAAGGCTTAAGAGGAAAGGATTTACGAGGAAGAAGAATCACAAGATGAGCAATCTAAGCTAATGTACGCAAACATGGAAGGACAGTCTAATCGAGACTACAATGGAGAATATAGAAACAGAGGACGTGGAGGAAGATCCTTTTACAGAGGAAGAGGTCGCAGACGATTTGGTGGAGGACGAGACTTGTCAAAAAGAACATGCTACCGATGTGACAAGACGGGACACTTCGCTTCCAATTGTCCTGACCGCTTGCTGAAATTACAGGAAGCACAAGAAGAAGAACACAGCAAAACAGCAAGTGCCAACGCTCTTATGATGCATGAAGTCGTATACCTCAATGAAAAACGTTGCATCCCTAGCAAGTATGAAACCAACTCAGGAGAAGAAAATATTTGGTATCTCGATAACAGAGATAGCAACCACATGACCGGAGATCGGAGGTACTTTGATCAAATTGATAACACTGTTACTGGTAAGGTACGTTTCGGTGATGACTCCCGTATAGATATCAAAGGGAAAGGCACTATCGCTTTCACTGATCTCAATGGAGAACCAAGGATAATGACGGAGGTCTACTATATACCGGGTTTAAAAGCAATATCATCAGTGATAACTCTATATTTTACCATCTTTTAGCATGCATTTATCTCCTGTCTTGCATTTTTAGAGTTAGTTTTAGCACATTTATGTCTGTTATTCTCAGTTTGTGCATTAGGATAGAATTTTCATTGCATTTGCATATTTGTGTGCATAAACAGGTGAATTAGGTACTTTGGAAGCACAAAGGAT
The DNA here is from genome assembly GCF_000633955.1 of Camelina sativa. Lineage (NCBI taxonomy): Eukaryota > Viridiplantae > Streptophyta > Magnoliopsida > Brassicales > Brassicaceae > Camelina > Camelina sativa. The sequence continues at coordinate 10,475,366 of NC_025693.1, forward strand.
ACGTTGTGATCACAAGGACACATCTTTCAAGGGAATAAGGCTCAAATGAGGAGGAAAGCAACCACTCGACCATGGACTCGAGCGCACACTCGACCGTTGCCAAAGAACACTCGGTCGGATTCAAGACGAGCCCCTCAAATATCGACTAGAATGAAGATCTTCCGTTCGCATTCAGCTTCAGTATTCTTCACAAAAGTTGTAGGCAATCGAGTTATCTTTCCAATGACGGTAGTCTCAGGCCGATCGGAGTTGTGGTTCAAGAGTTATTGCTATTTTACTGAACAGATATCATACCAGATCGAAGACTGGAGCTGCTTTACAAACCACTCGACCATGAACGACATGGTCGAGCACTTGCCACCGGCTCTCTATTTTGTTTTCTAGCTAACTAAGGCTTCCCTTCTTTTCTATAAATAGGTCTCGTACCTTGGCCACAGAACAATCACGTTTTTTTAGGTCTAGCCACCAAAACTTGTAATCTTCATAACTTTTGATCCTTTAAGTATTTGCATTTTATTTCTTCTACAAAGTTTCTTATTTCATCATTATATTTCTGATTATGTCTTTTTTATCATTTTTTGGGCTTGTGTTCTTCATCATGATTTTTAGATCAGATTAGTGTATTAGGATCTTAAGGATGGATTAGGCCGGACAAGGGTTATGGTTGTCTCTATTGATCAAGCTTGATTGTTTATATATCTCTTCTAGATTAGATGTGCTTTATGATGTTCTTATTGTAACATCCGTGAACCGGAAATCCAGTTTAGGATGTGCATCGATCGATGCAGGTGGAGCATCGGTCCATGCTGGTTCAATTTCATGCGTTCTGACTTAAGTCAAACGCTGCGTTTTGGACAAAGGGGAAAGGAAAACCCTTAATTCGTTCTTTTTGTCTCATTAGACGACTTTAGCCGTTTTTGAGAAACAAAAGGAAGAGAGAGCTGTTCTTGAACGTTTTTGGTGATTTCTGGAGATTTGTGGCATTTCTTGGTGAGATCTATAGTTGGGATCGTTGTAGGAGTTTCCTAGAGGTGTTTTCTTACGTGTTTAAGGTTTAGAATCGTCTTGGCAAAGGTAAGTGCATGACCATGGCTTATCTAAGCTATAGAACTCTTTAATCTGTTTGTTGTGTGATGTTAGGCTTGTTAGATCGTTGCTATGGACTTTAGGAAGCTTTCTTGTGGCTTGGGATCGAGTTTTGTGGTTGTAGGAACAAAGATCCGGCGAGAAGCTTCGGGGAAAACACGATGCACGACGTTGCGTCGGTCGATGCATATCTTGCGTCGGTCGATGCAAGTGCGAGGACGGCGCGTAAAACTCTAGGGTTTTTGTGTTACGTCGAGCATGCGTCGGTCGATGCAGATTGGGTGTCGGTCGATGCAAGTTACACTTGCATCGGTCGATGCAGCTTCAGTGTCGGTCAATGCATCCCCATGTGGCGTCGGTCGATGCTTGTTGGTGTCGGTCGATGCAGAGTCCTGGTTTGTTATTATTGGTTGTTGATTGTTGTTTGATGGTTAGAGATGACTCTATTGCTTGTGTGTATAGCCCAGTAGATGGGAGGATTGCCTTACTGAGTGTTTATAAAATACTCATGCATTGCAATGTGTGTTTGTGGTGCAGGTAAAGGCAAAGTGTGATCGTGGAATCAAGGCAATGAAGAGGAGAATATTCCAGGGACTCGGTTTTATGTTGTCTGGCATTGCTAGGTTGCTAGAGTTGGGTCATTAGAACATTGCTAGGTTGATGGTTCTATGATTTATTTTATTTGATTATTGGATATTGCTGATGTTATGAATATTGGTTATTATATTTATTGGATATTATTTATTGGATATTGGTATTGTTATTCCGCTGTTGGTTGTGGTTGTGGTTAGGTGGCTAGTGGATATGGGACCACTAGTCTTAGTTATTGATTATATTATTATTTTTTATTTTTTATTATTTTTTTTTAAAAAAAAAAGGTTGGTCGTTTAATTTTGGTATCAGAGCCCTTACGGTTCTAGGTTTGGGTTCACTAGGTTTCTGTTGTGATGTTTAGGATTGCATGTCTTTATTGATTATGTGAGTTAGTCAATTGTGTGTGGCATGGAGTCTTAGAACATCCTCTTCGTGCCGACTGTGTGATTCCACGGTGAGTTTATGTTCTGTGTTCTATTGGAAATTGTTTGCTTAGCAATCTGTTCATGGTAGTGCAGATGGTTAGAGGTGATGCTGTGGCTGGTCGAGGTCGTGGACGCGGACGTGGTCGTGGTAGGGGCAGAGTCCCAGTGGTTAGTGAGACCGAGGACCAGAGTGTGACAGCTGAGGGTGTTGGCGAGTCACAGGGTGTTCCGGGGGATTCCGTGAGTTTTACAGGAGGGGGCGGTGTTGATGCTCCAGTGGCCGGTGATGCTAGGGTCCCGGGTGTGGGAGTCTCAGCGGGTGGAGTCCCTGGTACTGACGTTGCGGCTATGCTAGCAGAGGTGTTAGAGCGGTTACCACCAGTGGTACTGCCGTACCGGCTCAGGCTTAGGTAGTGCCACTAGTGGTGGCGGAGGAGCGGCAGCCAGTGGTTGCGGATGTGGGAGCACATGGACGTTATTTGTCTATGCTCAAGGAGATGAAGGGTATGTTCACTGAGAGGTTTTTGGGTGGTACAGATCCTACTGTAGCGGATGCGTGGAGGACGAGTGTGGAACGTAACTTCCATACTCTGAGATGTCCTGAGGAGTTTTGGGTGGACATAGGGGTCTACTATTTGAGTGGTGATGCTGAGTTGTGGTGGAGATCAGTGGCTGCTAGGAGAGTGCAGCGGGAGATGACTTGGGCTGACTTCGTCTTGGAGTTCAACCACAAGTATTTTCCTAGAGAGGCATTGGATCGGTTGGAGGTGCAGTTCCTTCAGTTGTCTCAATGGGCACGGTCAGTGCGGGAGCTGGACTTGGAGTTCAGTCGACTTCTTTGTTATGGGGGTCGGGCTTTGGAGTCTGAGGAGGCTCAGATCAGGAGGTTTTTGAGGGCTCTACGTGATGATTTGACAGTTCACTGTAGAGGGCGGAGTTATGCTACGCGTGCAGAGCTGGTTGAGACTGCAGCAGAGATTGAGGAGGATATCCGGGCACAGTCAGTGGCGGTAGCTCCAGCAGTTCAGCCTAGTAAAGCTCAGGAGCAGGGTGGTTCTAGCAGGGGCGGTAGGCCTGCACAGGGAACCAAGAGNGTGTTTTTCCTGTGATAAAGTGTTAGGTTCTCAAGACATGAGGTTTGTGTAGGGACCTTGTTAGTGGGCGGGTTTAAGTCCCATGTTATGTTTGATTCTGGAGCTTCTCATAACTTCATTACTCCAGAGTGTGCAGAGTGTGCGGGGATCAGCAGGGATCCTGGAGAGCGTTCAGGAGTTGTCAGAGTTGCGGGAGGCGAGTTCTTGAGAGTGATTGGACGAGCTAGAGGAGTTGATATTCAGATCGCAGGGGAGTCATGGCCAGCGGATTTACTTATCAGTCCAGTGGAGTTATATGATGTTATTCTCAAGATGGATTGGTTGCATCGGCATATGGTGCATTTGGATTGCCATCGGGGTAGAATGGAGTTTGAGCGTCCAGGAGGGAAGTTGGTTTTTCAGAGTATAAGGCCCACTTCGGGGAGTCTCGTGATCTCAGTCATTCAGGCTGGGAAGATGATCGAGAAGGGCCGTGAGGCTTATTTGGTTACTATATCTATGCCAGAGTTAGTGGGGAAGTCTACGGTTAGCGGTATTCCGGTCGTGGAGGAGTTTGAGGATGTGTTTCAGTCTTTGCAGGGATTACCACCATCTCGGTCGGATCCTTTTACCATTGAACTGGAACTGAGGACGATGCCATTATCCAAGGCTCCTTACAGGATGGCTCCAGCAGAGATGGCAGAGCTGAAGAAGCAGCTAGAGGACTTGTTGAGTAGGGGATTTATCCATCCTAGTGTATCACCGTGGGGAGCGCCGGTGTTGTTTGTGAAGAAGAAGGATGGGAGTTTCAGGTTGTGCATTGATTATCGGGGTTTGAACCGGGTCACTGTGAAGAACAAGTACCCTATTCCTAGGATCGATGAGTTGTTGGATCAGTTGAGGGTGCTACTTAGTTCTCTAAGGTAGATCTGGCGTCGGGTTATCAACAGATACCGATAGATGAGACAAATGTGAGGAAGACTGCTTTTAGGACGAGGTATGGGCATTATGAGTTTGTNAATGAAGGCAACTATTCTACTCATGATTTGGAGATGGGTGCTGTAGTTTTTGCCCTGAAGATTTGGAGATCTTATNACCTTTTGGGTTGACTAATGCGCCAGCAGCGTTTATGAGATTGATGAACAGGTGTTATAGGAGTTTCTGGATGTGTCTATCATCATTTTCATCGACGATATCCTGGTTTATTCTAAGGGTCCTGAGGAGCATGTAGTGCATTTGAGGGCAGTTATGGAGAAGCTGCAAGAGCAGAAGTTGTTTGGCAAGTTGAGCAAGTGTAGTTTTTGGCAGCGTGAGATGGGCTTTCTGGGTCACATTGTTTCTGCAGTGGGGGTTTCTGTAGATCCAGAGAAGATTCAGGCTATCAGAGATTGGCCTAGACCGCAGAATGCCACAGAGGTCAGGAGTTTCCTTGGATTGGCAGGATACTACAGGAGATTTGTGCAGGGGTTTGCGAGCAGAGCACGTCCTATGACTAAGTTGACAGGGAAGGATGTTCCTTTTGTCTGGTCAGAAGAGTGTGAGGAAGGCTTTGCAAGCCTGAAGGAGATGTTGACTACTGCGCCAGTGTTGGCTTTGCCTGAGCAGGGAGAACCCTATGTGGTTTATACAGATGCATCTAGAGTTGGTTTGGGGTGTGTTCTGATGCAGCATGGGAAGGTGATTGCCTATGCTTCGCGGCAGTTGCGGGTGCATGAAGGCAACTATCCTACTCATGATTTGGAGATGGGTGCTGTAGTTTTTGCCCTGAAGATTTGGAGATCTTATCTTTATGGTGCAAAGGTACAGGTGTTTACAGATCATAAGAGCCTGAAGTATATATTCACTCAGCCTGAGCTGAATTTGAGACAGAGGCGGTGGATGGAGCTTGTGGCAGATTATGATTTGGAGATAGCCTATCATCCTGGAAAGGCTAACACGGTTGCAGATGCTCTGAGTCGGAAGAGGGTAGCTTCGGCTCAGGAGCAGGAGATGGAGTCTCTGGTAGGGGAGATCAGTGCTTTGAGCTTATGTGCTGTTTCACAGGAACCGTTGGGTTTGGAAGCAGTAGATAGAGCAGATCTTCTGAGTAGAGTGCGGTTGGCTCAGGAGAAGGATTTGGGGCTGGTGAATGCCTCTAAGGATGTGGATTCAGAGTATCAGGTCTCAGATAATGGTACTATCTTGGTGCACGGTCGGGTTTGTGTGCCCAAGGATGAGGAGTTGAGGCAGGAGATTCTGAGAGAGGCTCATGCGAGCAAGTTGTCCATTCATCCAGGAGCGACTAAGATGTACCGTGATCTCAAGAGGTACTATCATTGGGTCGGGATGAAGAAGGATGTAGCTAGTTGGGTTTCGAGGTGTGATGTGTGTCAGCTAGTGAAGGCTGAGCATCAGGTTCCTGGCGGGTTACTGAAGAGTTTACCCATTCCTGAGTGGAAGTGGGATATGATCACTATGGATTTTGTGGTGGGATTGCCAGTGTCACGGACCTTTGATGCTATTTGGGTCATTGTGGACCGGTTGACTAAGTCAGCACATTTTCTGGCCATTAAGAAGACTGATGGAGCAGCGGTCTTGGCTAAGAAGTATGTGAGGGAGATAGTCAGGTTGCATGGGGTGCCAGCGAGCATTGTGTCTGATAGGGATTCCAAGTTCACTTCGGTGTTCTGGAAGGCGTTTCAGGCAGAGATGGGCACTAAGGTGCATATGAGTACAGCTTATCATCCCCAGACAGATGGACAGTCTGAGATGACGATCTAGACGCTGGAGGATTTGCTGAGGATGTGTGTGTTGGACTGGGGTGGCCTATTGGGCAGATCACCTGAACCTGGTAGAGGTTGCTTACAACAACAGTTATCAAGCGAGTATTAAGATGGCTCCTTATGAGGCTTTGTATGGGAGACCATGTCGTACACCATTATTCTGGACTCAGGTGGGGGAGAGGAGCATGTTTGGTGCTAGTTTTGTTCAGGAGACCTCAGAGAAGATTCGGGTTCTCAAGCTGAACATTAAGGAGGCTCAGGATAGGCAGAGGAGTTATACCGATAGGAGGAGGAGCGATCTTGAGTTTCAGGTAGGAGACAGAGTGTACCTTAAGATGTCCATGTTGCAGGGTCCGAACAGGTCCTTGTCAGAGACTAAGTTGAGTCCAAGGTATATGGGTCCATTCAGAGTGATTGAGCGGGTTGGACCAGTGGCATATAGACTCGAGTTACCCGAGGTTATGCGTGCATTCCATAAGGTTTTCCATGTGTCTATGTTCCGGAAGTGTCTCCATAAGGGTGAGTGAGTGTTGGCTAAGATTCCTGAGGATCTTCAGCCTAACATGATTTTGGAGGCGAGACCAGTGACAGTTCTCGAGAGGAGGATCAAGGAACTTCGGAAGAAGAAGATTCGTTTGATGAGAGTCCTGTGGGACTGTGATGGTGTTGAGGAGCAGACTTGGGAGCCTGAGGCAAAGATGAAGGCAAGGTTTAAGAAGTGGTATGAGAAGCAAGCCGCGACTTAAACTTGTCTAGCTTGGTCCTATATGTAATCCGTGGCTGGAGCGAGAATGGAGTATTCCAGCCCATCTCTCTTGTTACTCGGTCGCTTGGGGTGGTTGGTTGTGCGACTCAGTAACAAGATGAGATGGTGTTCAGGGTACAAAGTTTACGTGAGGCGGGGTTTTGGAGGAAAGTTTCCTAAAATAGAAGTTTCCAAAAGTGGAAAGTTTCCAAAAATGGAAAGTGCTAAATATGGAAAGTTTTACGGGAGTTTGAATTTGTCCTTTTTAGCGGTGGAGAGCCTTGGAGGGGCTTGTGTGTGGCCTTAGTGGCGGAATTTTGAGTCAGTGTGCCGTGTGTGGCAGTCTTTTTAGACATTGTGTGGCCTTTGTGGTGGGCTGTTTAGCCGTGTGTGGTCTTTGTGGCGGGCTGTTTAGCCGTGTGTGTTCTTTGTGGCGGGCTTTTTAGCCAATTGTGTGGCCTTTGTGGCAGGCTGTTTAGCCAGAGTGTCTTTGTGACGGTCCTTCTGGACAGATGGTCTTTGTGACGGTCCTTCGGGACGAGTGGCCTTGGTCGCGGTCCTCTTTAGGACATTAGTTTGGCCTTGGTGGCGGTCCTCTTTAGGACATTTGTTTGGCCTTGGTGGCGGTCNTTCTTTGTGGCGGGCTTTTTAGCCAATTGTGTGGCCTTTGTGGCAGGCTGTTTAGCCAGAGTGTCTTTGTGACGGTCCTTCTGGACAGATGGTCTTTGTGACGGTCCTTCGGGACGAGTGGCCTTGGTCGCGGTCCTCTTTAGGACATTAGTTTGGCCTTGGTGGCGGTCCTCTTTAGGACATTTGTTTGGCCTTGGTGGCGGTCCTCTTTAGGACATTTTGTTTGGCCTTGGTGGCGACCCTTGTGGCGTGTATATGATCATTTTTGTGGTCATGAGGTATTCCAATGAGGGGATATGTGGTTGGTAGGACATTGATATGTTTTACGCGAGCCACGGGAATGAAACCTGGATAGGGATAGGATTCAGACGTGTTCAGAATTGTTTGCTCGCGCCTCGTGGGGGACTTAGGTTCTCCTAGTACTGCCATATTCAGAGACTTTGTGGCTTGGGAATATGGATGGCATATCGACTTCGGACGACGATCTGGAGGCGCGCTGTAGGGTGACGACCCGAGATACGAGTTTGGATTTTTCCTTATTTATATATTATGGCATGCGGGTTTAGGCCCGATGAGGAGCCAACATTGGCATGCAGACTTAGGTCTGATGAGGAGCCAATGAAAACTCAAGGTTTAGGCCTATGAGTAAAGGAAATTCCAAAAAGTCGAGAGCAAATAACGCCTGGAGCGTGAGTCTATCGCCTAGAGGTGACCTTCTGTAAATCGGTCGGAGGAGTGCGGGCCGTGGAGACGGTCGCACGAGAGTCCTTGGCTGATGGTTGTTCGAGATTCGAGGACGAATCTAGTTTGGTGGGGGAGAATTGTAACATCCGCGAACCAGAATTCCGGTTTAGGATGTGCATCGATCGATGAAGGTGGAGCATCAGTCGATGCTGGTTCAATTTCGTGCATTTTGACTTAAGTCAAACGCTGCGTTTTGGGCAAAGGGGAAAGGAAAACCCTTAAGTTGTTCTTTTTGTCTCATTAGACGACTTTAGCCGTTTTTGAGAAACAAAAGGAAGAGAGAGCTATTCTTGAACGTTTTTGGTGATTTCTGGAGATTTGTGGCGTTTCTTGGTGAGATCTGTAGCTGGGATCATTGTAGGAGTTTCCTAGAGGCTTTTCTTGTGTGTTTAAGGTTTAGAACCGTCTTGGCAAAGGTAAGTGCATGACCATGGCTTATCTAAGCTAGAGAACTCTTTAATCTGCTTGTTGTGTGATGTTAGGCTTGTTAGATCGTTGCTATGGACGTTAGGAAGCTTTCTTGTGGCTTGGGATCGAGTTTTGTGGTTGTAGGAACGAAGATCCGGCGAGAAGCTTCGGGGAAAACACGATGCTCGACGTTGCATCGGTCGATGCATATCTTGCGTCGGTCGATGCAAGTGCGAGGACGGTGCATAAAACTCTAGGGTTTTCGTGTTACGTCGAGCATGCGTCGGTCGATGCAGATTGGGTGTCGGTCGATGCAAGTTACACTTGCATCGGTCGATGCAGCTTCAGTGTCGGTCGATGCATCCCCATGTGGCGTCGGTCGATACTTGTTGGTGTCGGTCGATGCACAGTCCTTCTTTGTTATTATTGGTTGTTGATTGTTCTTTGATGGTTAGAGATGACTCTATTGCTTGTGTGTATAGCCCAGTAGATGGGAGGATTGCCTTACTGAGTGTTTATAAAATACTCATGCATTGCAATGTGTGTTTGTGGTGCAGGTAAAGGCAAAGTGTGATCGTGGAATCAAGGCAATGAAGAGGAGGATGTTCTAGGGACTCGGTTTTATGTTGTATGGCATTGCTAGGTTGCTAGAGTTGGATCATTAGAACATTGCTAGGTTGATGGTTCTATGATCTATGTTATTTGATTATTGGATATTGCTGATGTTATGAATATTGGTTATTATATTTATTGGATATTATTTATTGGATATTGGTATTGTTATTTCGCAGTTGATTGTGGTTGTGGTTAGGTGGCTAGTGGGTATGGAACAACTAGTTGTAGTTATTTATTATATTATTATTTATTATTTTTTTTTTTAAAAAAAAAGGTTGGTCGTTGCACTTATACTGAGAGGGTAAGGATAGATCTTAAGCTTCTTAGCATCACACCAATGTCTAAGTTGTTAGATAAAGCTAATGCTAGAGAGTATCATGCTTAACCTAAGAGATTAGATGTTTAAGGTGATTTTTGACATTGATTATCTGGTTGTTTATTGCCTGCTTTTATATGTAATAGCTAGTGAGAACTAGGTCGAGGAGTATCTAAGCTTGATTGTTATTGTAATGAGAATGGATTAACAAGTTTATGAGATCATTGTCTAGAGATAGCTCATTATTAATTGAGGTTTGTTGATCAGTTTAGATAACCATAGTTTAAGTCCATCCCATGAATCCATCCTTAGGACCTTCTTTGTCTATCGATTTTCTTGTTTGAATACTGTTATCCGCTTGCTGTTTGATTTGCTTTCGTTTTGCTCTGTTTTGATTGTTGATTTTGTCTCTGTTCTTCGTACTAACTCACTCGATCGAGCATCCGATCGAGTGCTTGCTCGAGCTCATCCCAAAGTTCTTGTTTATGTTCTGCAACTTTCTGTTTCATCATCCTTGTTTCATTCTTGTTGCATCCATTTCATTTCCTGTTTCATTGCATTGAATCCTGTTGCATTTACTGCCTTGCATTAGTGTAGTCCTTGTTCTTGTTTAGTATCATTATTGCTTTTTTATCTCTGTTCACTTTGCATTTAGTCCCTGATCTTAGTAGATTTACATTCTTCATTTCATATTTGTCACTAGGTTGTTAGTAACAAAACCAACTTGATATTTGGCTTAACTTGAATGCATTGATCACATCTTTACTGCTTGCATTACACTCTTTATGGATTAACATCCTTTATGCTACAATATCATAAGGGTATCGAAACACCTTGCATTCCACCTGATCATCTCTGCTTATGTCTCTGTTTGCATGTTCTCATACATTCATTGCATAAGTAGACCTTAAAAAATATTTGTTTCAATCAGTCTCGGTCAAGCCACTGAATCTGGCTGTGATATAAGGCTACGAGGAAAAGTGTTAACAATGCATGATCATCAGAAAAACTCCTTGCCAAAGCAGAAATATCACTGAATCGTCTCAACAAGGTTCGAATGGACATAAGAGATACTGCGAGGCTGAATCTGACAGCAGAAAATGAGTCAAGTAGATGGCATGCGAGGATATGTCATATTAACTATGCAACATTGAAGTCTATGTTCGAGAAGAAGATCGTTCAAGGGATTCCAACAGTAAATTTCAATAAGGAGATTTGCAGTTCTTGTTTGATGGGGAAACATGCCAGACAAAAGTTTCCACAGGCTACTTCGTATAGAGAAACTAAAGCTTTTTATTCATGGAGATCTCTGCGGACCAATAACACCAAGCACAACTGTAGGTAATAGGTACATATTTGTGCTTATAGATGATTACTCACGCTATGTGGACAGTGTTGTTGAAGGAAAAAGGAGATGCCTTTGATAAGTTCAAGGTTTTCAAAAGAACAGTAGAGCAGGAGTCCGGGACTAGTATACAAACCATTAGAACAGACAGGGGAGGAGAGTTTGTCTCTCATGATTTAAAGGATTTCTGTGACAATTCTGGGATAAAAAGTCATCTCACTGCACTATATACGCCACAACAAAACAGAGTGGCTGAAAGGCGCAATAGAACTCTTATGGAGATGACCATAAGCATTTTAAAACATATGCGGATGCCAAACTACTTGTGTGGAGAAGCTGTCCGACATTCAACCTATCTCTTAAATAGAGTTGCTACACAAGCTCTTGAAGACAAAACTCCGTATGAGATGTATCGAGGTAAGAAGCCAAATATTGCTCATTTAAGAGTTTTTGGATGCATTAGATACGCTAAAGTGGATAAGCCACATCTGAGGAAACTTGATGATCGATCTCGAGAGTTAGTTCATCTGGGAACTGAACCAGGTTCCAAAGCATACCGTTTATATGATCCACAAAATCGGAGAATAGTGGTTAGCAGAGATGTCGTGTTCAACGAAGCTAAAGGGTGGAACTTGAATGAGGTTGATTCTGAGCTTGGAAATAATGGGAGCTTCAGCATTAAGTTTGGAGAGTTTGGTAATCATGGAATACAGGAGGACATGATGAGTGATGAAGCAGAAAGAGCTGACAGAGTTAGTAACGATAATATCAGAAAAACAAGGGATGATTGCAGAGTCGAGACAGAAATTACAGAGGAAGATACACAAGGACAGACACAAGTACCTTTAAGAAGATCCACTCGACAGATCACAATACCTAAGTACCTCGATGATTACGTCTTGTCATCAATGGAGGAGTGTTTACTTATTCTAGAAGAAGAAGGTGAAAAACTTTTGTTATACTTAAATGATGAGCCGAGGAACTTCAATGAAGCAAGTGAATCAAAAGAATGGATCATGGCATGTGAAGATGAGATTATATCTATAAATAAGAACCACACATGGGACCTTGTTGACCTACCTAAAGGAGTAAAACCGATTGGACTAAAAAGGGTTTTCAAGCTTGAGAAAAACTTTGATGGCAGCATTAATAAGCACAAGGCACGACTTGTTGCTAAAGGATATGTGCAATGTCTTGGGATTGACTTTGAAGAGGTTTTTGCTCATGTTGCTCGGCTTGAAACAATACGTCTTCTTGTCAATCTTGCAGCATCTAATGGATGGGAAGTACATCATTTAGATGTAAAAACAGCATTTTTTCATGGAGAGCTAAAAGAGACTATTTATGTTTGTCAACTAGAGAGTTTTGAAGAGAAAGGGAAAGAAGACAAGGTCTACAAGCTGAACAAAGCTCTATATGGGCTAAGACAAGCACCAAGGGCTTGGAACAACAAGCTTAATCAAATTCTTTGTGAGTTAAAGTTCAATAAGTGTTCAAAGGAGCCTTCAGTCTAAAGAAAGGTAGTGGAAGGAAATCGACTTGTTGTGGCGGTATACGTTGATGATCTATTTGTCACAGGAACAAACAAGAATGTTATTGATCAGTTCAAGAAGGAAATGACATTAAAATTCGACATGAGTGATTTAGGAAAATTAATATACTATCATGGGATTGAAGTATGTCAATATGAGGGAGGTATCACACTAAATCAACGTCGATATGCCTTGAAGATTTTGGAAGAAGCTGTGATGCAGGACTACAACCCTGTTCATACACTGATGGAACAGGTCTGAAGCTGAACAAGTCTGAGAAAGAAGAATCAATCAACGCCACTACATACAGGAGGAACATCGGATGTCTTCGGTATCTCTTGCATACACGACCTGACTTGTCGTATTGTGTGGGAGTCCTAAGTCGGTATATGCAGGATCCTAAGGTACCACATGGTGTTGCTATGAAGAAGTGCTTGCGATATTTAAAGAGAGCGGTTAACTTAGGCTTGACATTTGAACGCTCAACAACAAGGGTGCCAAGGATAGTAGGCTACATCGACAGCTATTATAATGTCGACCCTGATGACGGTAAGAGCACAACAGGACACATCTTCTATCTTGGAGAGAGTCCAATAACATGGTGTTCCCAAAAGCAAGACACGGTTGCTTTTGTCGTCGTGTGAAGCCAAATTCATGGCCGGAACTGAGGCAGCGAGACAAGTTATTTGGCTACAGGACCTACTCGAAGAAGTTACAGGAAAGCCATGTGAGAAAGTTACAATCGGTCAGCTATTGGTCTTAAAAAAAATCCGGTGTTCCATGGTCATAGTAAACATATTCATACAAGGTACCACTTTATTAGAGAGTGTGTTGAAAATGAGCAAGTGGAGGTGGTACATGTCCCTGGGAATGAACAGAAAGCTGATATCCTTACCAAATCTCTTGGAAGAAACAAATTCAAGGAGATGAGAGACCTCATTGGCATGAGAGAGGTAGTAGAAGAATGGATCATGGCATGTGAAGATGAGACTACATCTATAAATAAGAACCACACATGGGACCTTGTTGACCTACCTAAAGGAGTAAAACCGATTGGACTAAAATGGGTTTTCAAGCTTAAGAAAAACTCTGATGGCAGCATTAATAAGCACAAGGCACGACTTGTTGCTAAAGGATATGTGCAACGTCTTGGGATTGACTTTGAAGAGGTTTTTGCTCCTGTTGTTCGGCTTGAAACAATACGTCTTCTTGTCAATCTTGCAGCATCTAACGGATGGGAAGTACATCATTTAGATGTAAAAACAGCATTTTTTCATGGAGAGCTAAAAGAGACTATTTATGTTTGTCAACTAGAGAGTTTTGAAGAGAAAGGGAAAGAAGACAAGGTCTACAAGCTGAACAAAGCTCTATATGGGCTAAGACAAGCACCAAGGGCTTGGAACAACAAGCCTGATCAAATTCTTTGTGTGTTAAAGTTCAATAAGTGTTCAAAGGAGCCTTCAGTCTAAAGAAAGGTAGTGGAAGGAAATCGACTTGTTGTGGCGGTATACGTTGATGATCTATTTGTCACAGGAACAAACAAGAATGTTATTGATCAGTTCAAGAAGGAAATGACATTAAAATTCGACATGAGTGATTTAGGAAAATTAATATACTATCATGGGATTGAAGTATGTCAATATGAGGGAGGTATCACACTAAATCAACGTCGATATGCCTTGAAGATTTTGGAAGAAGCTGTGATGCAGGACTACAACCCTGTTCATACACTGATGGAACAGGTCTGAAGCTGAACAAGTCTGAGAAAGAAGAATCAATCAACGCCACTACATACAGGAGGAACATCGGATGTCTTCGGTATCTCTTGCATACACGACCTGACTTGTCGTATTGTGTGGGAGTCCTAAGTCGGTATATGCAGGATCCTAAGGTACCACATGGTGTTGCTATGAAGAAGTGCTTGCGATATTTAAAGAGAGCGGTTAACTTAGGCTTGACATTTGAACGCTCAACAACAAGGGTGCCAAGGATAGTAGGCTACATCGACAGCTATTATAATGTCGACCCTGATGACGGTAAGAGCACAACAGGACACATCTTCTATCTTGGAGAGAGTCCAATAACATGGTGTTCCCAAAAGCAAGACACGGTTGCTTTTGTCGTCGTGTGAAGCCAAATTCATGGCCGGAACTGAGGCAGCGAGACAAGTTATTTGGCTACAGGACCTACTCGAAGAAGTTACAGGAAAGCCATGTGAGAAAGTTACAATCGGTCAGCTATTGGTCTTAAAAAAAATCCGGTGTTCCATGGTCATAGTAAACATATTCATACAAGGTACCACTTTATTAGAGAGTGTGTTGAAAATGAGCAAGTGGAGGTGGTACATGTCCCTGGGAATGAACAGAAAGCTGATATCCTTACCAAATCTCTTGGAAGAAACAAATTCAAGGAGATGAGAGACCTCATTGGCATGAGAGAGGTAGTAGAAGAATGGATCATGGCATGTGAAGATGAGACTACATCTATAAATAAGAACCACACATGGGACCTTGTTGACCTACCTAAAGGAGTAAAACCGATTGGACTAAAATGGGTTTTCAAGCTTAAGAAAAACTCTGATGGCAGCATTAATAAGCACAAGGCACGACTTGTTGCTAAAGGATATGTGCAACGTCTTGGGATTGACTTTGAAGAGGTTTTTGCTCCTGTTGTTCGGCTTGAAACAATACGTCTTCTTGTCAATCTTGCAGCATCTAACGGATGGGAAGTACATCATTTAGATGTAAAAACAGCATTTTTTCATGGAGAGCTAAAAGAGACTATTTATGTTTGTCAACTAGAGAGTTTTGAAGAGAAAGGGAAAGAAGACAAGGTCTACAAGCTGAACAAAGCTCTATATGGGCTAAGACAAGCACCAAGGGCTTGGAACAACAAGCCTGATCAAATTCTTTGTGTGTTAAAGTTCAATAAGTGTTCAAAGGAGCCTTCAGTCTAAAGAAAGGTAGTGGAAGGAAATCGACTTGTTGTGGCGGTATACGTTGATGATCTATTTGTCACAGGAACAAACAAGAATGTTATTGATCAGTTCAAGAAGGAAATGACATTAAAATTCGACATGAGTGATTTAGGAAAATTAATATACTATCATGGGATTGAAGTATGTCAATATGAGGGAGGTATCACACTAAATCAACGTCGATATGCCTTGAAGATTTTGGAAGAAGCTGTGATGCAGGACTACAACCCTGTTCATACACTGATGGAACAGGTCTGAAGCTGAACAAGTCTGAGAAAGAAGAATCAATCAACGCCACTACATACAGGAGGAACATCGGATGTCTTCGGTATCTCTTGCATACACGACCTGACTTGTCGTATTGTGTGGGAGTCCTAAGTCGGTATATGCAGGATCCTAAGGTACCACATGGTGTTGCTATGAAGAAGTGCTTGCGATATTTAAAGAGAGCGGTTAACTTAGGCTTGACATTTGAACGCTCAACAACAAGGGTGCCAAGGATAGTAGGCTACATCGACAGCTATTATAATGTCGACCCTGATGACGGTAAGAGCACAACAGGACACATCTTCTATCTTGGAGAGAGTCCAATAACATGGTGTTCCCAAAAGCAAGACACGGTTGCTTTTGTCGTCGTGTGAAGCCAAATTCATGGCCGGAACTGAGGCAGCGAGACAAGTTATTTGGCTACAGGACCTACTCGAAGAAGTTACAGGAAAGCCATGTGAGAAAGTTACAATCGGTCAGCTATTGGTCTTAAAAAAAATCCGGTGTTCCATGGTCATAGTAAACATATTCATACAAGGTACCACTTTATTAGAGAGTGTGTTGAAAATGAGCAAGTGGAGGTGGTACATGTCCCTGGGAATGAACAGAAAGCTGATATCCTTACCAAATCTCTTGGAAGAAACAAATTCAAGGAGATGAGAGACCTCATTGGCATGAGAGAGGTAGTAGAAGAATGGATCATGGCATGTGAAGATGAGACTACATCTATAAATAAGAACCACACATGGGACCTTGTTGACCTACCTAAAGGAGTAAAACCGATTGGACTAAAATGGGTTTTCAAGCTTAAGAAAAACTCTGATGGCAGCATTAATAAGCACAAGGCACGACTTGTTGCTAAAGGATATGTGCAACGTCTTGGGATTGACTTTGAAGAGGTTTTTGCTCCTGTTGTTCGGCTTGAAACAATACGTCTTCTTGTCAATCTTGCAGCATCTAACGGATGGGAAGTACATCATTTAGATGTAAAAACAGCATTTCTTCATGGAGAGCTAAAAGAGACTGTTTATGTTTGTCAACCAGAGAGTTTTGAAGAGAAAGGGAAAGAAGACAAGGTCTACAAGCTGAACAAAGGTCTATATGGGCCAAGACAAGCACCAAGGACTTGGAACAACAAGCCTGATCAAATTCTTTGTGTGTTAAAGTTCAATAAGTGTTCAAAGGAGCCTTCAGTCTAAAGAAAGGTAGTGGAAGGAAATCGACTTGTTGTGGCGGTATACGTTGATGATCTATTTGTCACAGGAACAAACAAGAATGTTATTGATCAGTTCAAGAAGGAAATGGCATTAAAATTCGACATGAGTGATTTAGGAAAATTAACATACTATCTTGGGATTGAAGTATGTCAATATGAGGGAGGTATCACACTAAATCAACGTCGATATACCTTGAAGATTTTTGAAGAAGCTGGGATGCAGGACTGCAACCCTGTTCATACACTGATGCAACAGGTCTGAAGCTGAACAAGTCTGAGAAAGAAGAATCAATCAACGCCACTGCATACAGGAGGAACATCGGATGTCTTCGGTATCTCTTGCATACACGACCTGACTTGTCGTATTGTGTGGGAGTCCTAAGTCGGTATATGGAGGATCCTAAGGTACCACATGGTGTCGCTATGAAGAAGTGCTTGCGATATTTAAAGAGAGCGGTTAACTTAGGCTTGACATTTGAACGATCAACAACAAGGGTGCCAAGGATAGTAGGCTACAGCGACAGCAGTTATAATGTCGACCCTGATGACGGTAAGAGCACAACATGACAAATTCTTCTACCTTGGAGAGAGTCCAATAACATGGTGTTCCCAAAAGCAAGACACGGTTGCTTTGTCGTCGTGTGAAGCCTAATTTATGGCCAGAACTGAGACAGTGAGACAAGCTATTTGGCTACAGGACCTACTCGAAGAAGTTACAGGAAAGCCATGTGAGAAAGTTACAATTCGGATTTACAATCGGTCAGCTATTGGTCTTACAAAAAATTTGGTGTTCCATGGTCGTAGTAAACATATTCATACAAGGTACCACTTTATTAGAGAGTGTGTTGAAAATGAACAAGTGGAAGTGGTACATGTCCCTGGGAATGATCAGAAAGCTGATATCCTTACCAAAGCTCTTAGAAGAAACAAATTCAAGGAGATGAGAGACCTCATTGGCATGAGAGAGGTAGTAGAAGAAGACTTCAAACTTAGGAGGGAGATTGTTGGATAACTTAAGCTTGAAGTCATCCTATTCCTAATTGGGTTGTGAGTTGACAAGAAGATAAGGGTCAAAGAGTTTAGGAGTTATCTATGCTTAAAGTGTTTTCTTATAGGAATAGGATTGGTGTTATATAAATAAGGTTGTCGAAGTATGACAAAACCTTAAGAGAGAGCTTTGTGATTGAGAGTTTGAGAGAGCTTTAGTTTTTGAAAAGTTTTTCTAAAGCTAATAAAGAAAAGTTGTTCTTTAAATCTTGATCTCAAAGTTCTTAAACATATTTGAAAAATTAGAAGTGTTGTGTCCGCGATAATAAAATATTAAAATAGAATTTTATTAAATTTTATGCTTTGACAATATTTAATACAAATCAAAGCCGATACTATGGATTTGATGATTCGGTTTGGTCTCATATATAGTTTAACAACTAAGTAAGTAGGTAGCGATCGATCGATTTTAAATTTCAAATTAAAATAGTCATTGGATTTGTAACTTTTTTTTACTAATTTAACAAGGACAAAAGGAAAACAAAAAAAATTAAAAATCAAAACTAACAATTAACCTCAAAAGTTATGATTTGAATTTGTAAAGTTATTGAATGGTGATGCTGATGCAGCTAGTTATTGAACGTGAACGGCTTCACTATAAGTTATATGATAAAGACGAGGATTTTGTTTATATAATTTGGTGATGCTACTAGGTGTTACCTAAGTATCTATGTGGATTCAACTTCTTAAACTCCAGAACTTTGGCATTGCCTTTTTTCTAATATTTAGACTTGGTAATGGTATTAGTAGTGTGATAAATAGACTTTGTATGGACAGTGATTAAGTTCGTCGGACCTTAGACCTTCTTGGCTTTAGGAACTGACCCACTATATATATCTCTAAAGGAAAAAAAGAAACTAGATTAGAATTTTTCTTAAAAAAATCGTTTTTTTGTGGTCATGATGTAAAAGACACACTCTGCTTGTGAATAACGAGTCCCAACGATTAGGGATGTTAAATAGGGTTTCTCGTGATGTATAAACCAAAAGTTGGGTCCAGCTTCGTCGAACTTGGCAAATCCTATTCTCGTTTTTAAAAATCTATTGCAAACTTGACGATCAATATACTTGATAAGTTTTTTTTTTTTTCTGTAAAAATGGTATCTGATCTCTCCAAATAGATCGTAACCAGGAAAACATAACGCAGTTTATTTGTATATATATATATTCACTCACAGTCAAAAAATATATATTCTACATCTCTTATTTTGAAAAAATATATATTCTACTGTTCTGTACCATATTTGTTCTTTTTTTTTTTTTTTTGTCGGCCATTTCATTTTTATTAAAATGAAAAGTGAAAATCCAAAAGGGCATTACAGATTAATGGTGTAACGAAAGCCCATTTCCCCTAACATTTACAACTTTGATTAAAAATAAATCCACTTATCCTACCTAATTCAAGATAAGGATAAAAAAATAAAGTGCCATGTGTGCTAGGAAGTGTCCACACGTGAGAAAGAAAAGATTTGATACTATCGTCACCGACCAGATCCACGATCAGGTTCATGGTTCGAATGGTAACCGTGGATTTGGTAGTACGAGACAAAAAATTTGCTAGTGCGATACGGTTCAACTATGGTACATGCAGGACAAATATATTTGCGGGACAAGTGCGGTTATTCTGAAATAAGCGATACAAAATAATGTTTGATTGGTGATAAATTATTTGCGGTGCAGATTTCATATTATATTATTAACTAGGTAGTAATCCGTGCTATAGCACGGGACAAAATGTTTATTATAACTTGAAATTATTAATACAATTCATTAAATACAGTCCGCAGTGGTGCGGTTTAAAGATAATAGAAAGAAAACCGCTGCCTTCTAACTGCGGACCATTTTTATGTACAAATAAACTTGGTCCTTTCAGGCCTGCTGGCAGGCCTGTTTTTGGGACGGTCTAAACCGCTGACGGATTTGATGGCCCTGACCGCAGTCACCATTCAGATCCTAAGATTGACATAGACACATTTCCGTTCTTATAGTAATTAAATCTGGCCTCTAGCCTCCACTCGAAGGTATCTAATAAATATTTTTTAAAAATTGTAAATTTTTTAAGCTTGGAAAATTAGATTAAACCAAATTTATAACGAATATAACGAATGTACCTATTTTACTGAATAATTAATAAAATATAATAGTAGGATTTCAAAAATAAAATGTATGTGTGAATCACATTAAGTAAATGAAACTAAATATGTCTATAAGAATGATCAAAAGTATTTTGTGGATTACATAAAAAAATAAGGATTTATAAATTTATTATAACGTGAAATTAAATAGGAAACCCTGCAAAAAATATATATATATATATATATATATGATTAAATAATTAAATGGAAGAACAAATAAATTTAATTGAAAAAATGGAAACAAAGTAAAAACAGAGTCTTACGAAGTTATGCATTTTTGTGGATCAAATATTTTGGAAAACCTCTTTGAAGACGACATTCCTTGTTTTCTTTTCGGGTTTTCCTTTTGGGTCAGTAATGAGGATTTTCAATCCTGATTTACTGCTTACACGGGACATGGCTACATATAGCTGGCCATGAGAGAAAACAGGTCTGGGCAAGTATAAACCAACATTTGAGAGAGACTGACCTTGACTTTTGTTGATAGTCATTGCAAAAGCAACGTTAATCGGGAATTGTCTACGTCTCATTTTGAAAGGCAAACGGGAATCTGATGGTATTAATACCATCCTTGGTAAAAGAACAATTTTACCGACTCTCGTACCTGTGATGATTCTTGCTTGTATAACATGATCTGCCATTTGTGTAATCTTGTAACCTCCGCGAACCAATTTTTGTAATTTTGGTGTGGGTGTCGATCGACACC
>NC_025693.1:10496087-10503303 GCF_000633955.1 Camelina sativa
ACACCAACCTAGAAGGAAATCTATCAATCATTTACAATCAACTAAAGTATCCTTACCGATCAAGAACACAAAATCATCTATCCTATCCTTAGAAACTTTACTACACTACTCGGACATAGAAACGAATAACAAAACAATCAAAATGAATGAAAATGACATTATATTAAAAGATAGAGTATAGTAGAAAGAGCATAGGATAGAAATCTAAGAAAACTATAAAATAAAAGTGCAAAACAAGAAGAAAAATGTAGAGTCGCTCAGTTCTCTCACAAAAGCTCTCGCTCTCTGGTTTGAGGGTCTGCGGCGTGCTCGTTTCCGAGCTAGGGAAAGAGGGGGTTTATATATGGAAACCGTTTGACCTAGCTTCCCAGACCTGCCCGATGGTCTACTCGATGGGGTACACAAAGCTATACTCCTCGGGTGGATCTTCGGGTTGCTCTTCACGCTCTTGGATCCTCTTCGATCGTGTTGGGGTTCGGACTTGTTCTTGTAGCTCGATGGCTCCTTCGGGTACATGCTCGAGTTGTCCTTGTTTTCCCCCATTTTTGGCTCTTTAGCACCTGTTTTCATCCAAAATATGCAAATGCGGAAATGCAACACCCTAAATGCTCTAAAAGTGAATTCCTACAGTTAATGACCTAAAAATGCAAAATATGGACAAAAAAGAATACTAAAAACATATAAAAAGGAGAGTTATCAATTGTACAACTCCTCTAGAGGCGGTGCAAAGTCTATGTTATCCCCCAGCCGGCCCTTGGTGCACACTACATTGGGCAAGATAATTTGGGCTGCTCCGTCAGTTGGATGGACGAACTTAAAGAGCATCATGTCATTTGGCCTCTCATAGGCCAAAAATCTCGCCAGCACGAGGTGGTCGATGTCCAGCAATCTCGAGTCATGTACCACTCCTTTCAAAGGCACATCGCACGCCACCAAAATTGGTGTAACCAGTCCCCCTATGGAGATCTCTCTTCTCTCAGTTTTAATAGCCCATGACTTGAGGTAAAAGAACTGATCGAGCAGCACAAAGACCATGCTAGTATCCGCAACATCTCCCACTAGCGGAGTACCATCTCTAGCATTGTCTAACACTCCACACAAGGCAATGTCTAGCAGCTGGAGCTCATGGTCATTCACTTTCCCAGTCTCCTTTCTAGCAAAGAGAAGGGACTTGTGAAAGTACCTCAAAACAATGCTGCTTATTTGAGCGGATTTGGAGCTTGTAGACTTGTAGGAGAGCTTGTCGCCTATTGTCAGCCATAGGGACTTCATCTCCTCCTTGCTCATTTCCATGCCTTCACCACTTCCAGCCTTGAAACCATACAACTTTTCCATCTCCTTGAAAATAAGCTGGTACTCCTTGTTTCGCTTGGAGAAGGTGATGAACCCGATCCTCCATCGGGTAGTAGGGTCGGGTGGTCCTCAAAGTAGTGCAACCATAGTGTTGAGAGAAAGTGGACCGTCTCCTCCTCATAAGCTTCTAGGTGGGCTCGCATCATATGGCCAGGTGGCACATGTCGAACAGGAACTCGACATCTCTAGCGATGCCCAACTGCTTTATCGTCTCTCGGTGAGGGCAGCGGGTACCAACAAAACTCATCTTGTAGAAAACCTTGAAGTGTTTTGCCGGAGTCTCCACTTCTTTCTGCTTCAGCCTCCGCGAGGCTTGGCATGTGCGTTCTCTCTGCTCCTCCTCTCGCTCACGGTTCTCCTCCTCTGTGTCTCGGTGATGTAGTAACTTTTTTTATCAATTTTTATCAATCCACAATTTGCATTAATCAACACACCAAGAATACACAAAGATGCTTAATCTATTCTTAAACAAGGAAAAGTTCTTTTGTCACAATCTTAATTAACAAAATGATTCAAAGAAAGGAAACAAGATAATGCAAACTCAAGGCAATAAAACACAACTAGCAACAATACTGAAAATCAAGAAGTAACAAGAGAACCATGGGCAAGGTAATTGACTTGGGAGATAGTTAATCAATCCTAGATGTCTAAGTAACAATCAAGAACAATCCTATGGCTAGAACACTTATGCAAATCAATTCATTTCCATGATAGAGATCCTATGCTAATCAAGTGATAATCAACAATTTCCAAAGGTAATCACAAGACAAGCATGCATTAAGAACAAGTCCAAATACCACTAAGCACCCTATTCAACAATTTCCATTGGCTAGGAATGCAAAGCTCTTGAAAAGTTTGGTTCAGGAATTTCATCAAACACCTTGTGGGCATGGAAATCCTAAAGTCTAGATTCAAGCTTGATCAAAGCTATCTAGCATTATTATCACTAATCAAGATAGGAAATGCATAAATAAAGCCCTAGACATCAAAGATCAACCATCTATCTCCCTAATCTACCAAGCCCAAAGTCCTAAAAGATCTACTCACTAATCATCATGATCACACAAAGGAAAGAGTTTTGTCTTTGTGAAATCATAATAAAAGTTTGTAGATTAAGAGATTTGAAAGAGAAACTACTGTTAAAACTGGAAAAACCACCAAAGATTCAACAAAACCAAGTGTGGAAAAGCTTAACCCTAGGTGGCTACTTAACAAAAGCTAATACAAGGGATAAAAGATAAGATAAGAGATAAGTCTTCACAATTAGGGTTTGAGTATTTATAGGAAAACATAAACTAAACCGGAACAAACCGGATTGAAATTAAACAAATCAGAGAAAACGTNATTAGGGTTTGAGTATTTATAGGAAAACATAAACTAAACCGGAACAAACTGGATTGAAATTAAACAAATCAGAGAAAACTGGAACAAACCGGATTTAGGTTCCAAAAAAGTACTTGATCGACCACTTGATCGACCATTTGGTCGATCGTTCCTCCGTCGTGATCGACCATTTGGTCGATCGCTCAAGTCTCCGAAGTCTCGATCCTTGAAGTCCAAAGTCCAGCTTGCGTCACGATCGACCATATGGTCGATTGCTCGGTCGATCGGCCAAGTCTCCGAAGTCTTGGTTCGCGTCACGATCGACCATTTGGTCGATTGCTTGGTCGATCGTTTTGTCCTGTGCCCAGTCCGAGGGATCCGATAGTGCTTTGATCGACCAAATGGTCGATCGGTTGGTCGATCGGCTGAAGTCCAAAAATCTGGTGATGCGTTGATCAACCATTTGGTCGATCGGCTGGTCGATCGTTCGGTCTTCTTGTCCTCATTTCAATTTCCTTGCGAATCCTTGACTTATTTGGCTCCAAAGCATACTTTCCTTGCATATCTCCACTCCAACACCTGAAATACCAAACTTGATGCACAATGCAGCCTAAACAACCTAAATGCTCATGAATATACACAAAACAATGAAGAATTAAGCTTTAAAAACTCATAAAAACACAAGATATCACTCGGTCCTCCTCCTCAGCTGCTCTCTCAGCTACCTTCTCAGCCTTTTCAGAGGCATGTCTCTTCCCTCTTGCAACCGCAGCTCTGCTCCTTAGCCACAATGTTTGGATCTCCTCTGGCTCTTCTCCACCATCATCAGAATTAACCTCCATATGGTCGGTAACAATTCTCTTGGACGTAGACAGGTCCCTACGTCGAGGAGATCGGCAAACAGCACTCGCCACCTGGCTTGGTGAGCAAACTCGGGGGTTTACACAATCGGTTGCTCGAGCACCAGATCGAGTGACAGATCGGATTGAGCATCGGGTTAGAGAAGCGAAACGTCCAGCCAGCGGTTGGGAATGCGGAACGACTCCTCTTCCTTTGGATTCTCGAGGTTCGACGGTATCATCTCCGGTTTTAGCAGCGGTGGAGGTTGATCTTCTTCCCTTCCTTTGGTAGGTGTTCACCTTTGGTGCCATTATCGAAACCTTGAGAAGAAAGAAAAGCTAAACTTCGAGATTAATAGGGTTAGTTCCCGAAAAATCAAAGAGCACTTATGGAGTTGTGAGGGTTAGAGAACTTATGGAGTTGTGAGGGTTAGACTTCTTAAATAGGGAGGGTTGGCTTCTTGGGCTTTCCGAGAGTGGGCTAGGGTTTGTAGAATTTGGACTCCACTCGCCACCCGAGCAAAGACACGATAAGGCGCGTCGAGTATGGTGTCGGGTTGAGCCTCGGGTTCCACAAATTTTCCTTTTTCACTTTTCTTCTTTTTTTTATGTAAATATGCAAAAATAAAATTAAAGATACCTTTGGGACTTCCTCCCAAGTGAGCTTGTTTTAAGTCACTAAGCTTGACTTTCATGCTCTTTAAGCATGGGATTTAGGAAGGGGAGGTTCTGGAATCCTCTCCACTGTAGCAGGGTGATTCAATTGATTCTCCAAGTCTTGTCCAGGTTCCACAGCAAATGTGGTGTTGACTTCTTCAAGTGTTTGACTTTTCTCTGCTTTTTCTTAGTGGAAAAAGCTTGACATCAATGGTTGGCCTATTAATTCCCTTCTTGACATCAAACTCCATCTTGAAGTGCTTTCCATGCTCAATTATGATCTTTCCTTGCTTCACCTCAATCACTGCACCTACTGTTACCATAAATGGTCTCCTTAGGATCAGTGGATCGTCTGAATCCTTATCCATATCAAGGATCATAAAATCAGTGCGGACTTCCACTCTTCCAATCATGAGTGGCAAATTTTCTAGGATCCCTATAGGATGCCTGATTGTTCTATCAGCTAGAACCAAATATAGATTACTCGGTTTAAAACTGGTGAAACCCATCTTGTTGGCGACTGACAATGGCATGATGCTGACTGAAGCTCCCAGATCGCAAAAGCAATTTCTGAAAATCCAAAGTCCTATCGAGCATGGCAAAGTGAAAGAGCCAGGATCCTCCAAAGTCCTCGATTCGCAGTTGGGGATCTAAGCACACTCCACTCCTGAGAATCTCATACCCAATCTCCTTGACAGCTTCCTTAACCTCAATCTCCAGCTGAGCTACCTCCTTGGTGATTTCCTCTTGAAGTTCATGTGGTGGCAAAAACTTAAGAGGTGGAGCTTTACGCTTGGCCATACGCTATGCAAGCGCCTCCAGTTGGATGTCAAGAGCAGCATTGAACATTTCCTCTATNTGGGACTTCCTCCCAAGTGAGCTTGTTTTAAGTCACTAAGCTTGACTTTCATGCTCTTTAAGCATGGGATTTAGGAAGGGGAGGTTCTGGAATCCTCTCCACTGTAGCAGGGTGATTCAATTGATTCTCCAAGTCTTGTCCAGGTTCCACAGCAAATGTGGTGTTGACTTCTTCAAGTGTTTGACTTTTCTCTGCTTTTTCTTAGTGGAAAAAGCTTGACATCAATGGTTGGCCTATTAATTCCCTTCTTGACATCAAACTCCATCTTGAAGTGCTTTCCATGCTCAATTATGATCTTTCCTTGCTTCACCTCAATCACTGCACCTACTGTTACCATAAATGGTCTCCTTAGGATCAGTGGATCGTCTGAATCCTTATCCATATCAAGGATCATAAAATCAGTGCGGACTTCCACTCTTCCAATCATGAGTGGCAAATTTTCTAGGATCCCTATAGGATGCCTGATTGTTCTATCAGCTAGAACCAAATATAGATTACTCGGTTTAAAACTGGTGAAACCCATCTTGTTGGCGACTGACAATGGCATGATGCTGACTGAAGCTCCCAGATCGCAAAAGCAATTTCTGAAAATCCAAAGTCCTATCGAGCATGGCAAAGTGAAAGAGCCAGGATCCTCCAAAGTCCTCGATTCGCAGTTGGGGATCTAAGCACACTCCACTCCTGAGAATCTCATACCCAATCTCCTTGACAGCTTCCTTAACCTCAATCTCCAGCTGAGCTACCTCCTTGGTGATTTCCTCTTGAAGTTCATGTGGTGGCAAAAACTTAAGAGGTGGAGCTTTACGCTTGGCCATACGCTATGCAAGCGCCTCCAGTTGGATGTCAAGAGCAGCATTGAACATTTCCTCTATTTCCCTTTCTGCTGCTACAGGCAGTTGAGGTTGATCTCTCATCTCAACATCTACTCAGTGTATCATCCGATTACCATCATCGGGTGAGTCATCGGGTTCTGCCTTGGGTGGTTCTTTGGTTTGTGATTCTTGAACCAGTGCTCGATCATCAACTCGATCAGTCTCCTTGGGTAAAGGCTAGGGTTCTTACTCGGATATGTAGTACTTGGCCTCATTTATCCCATAGTGATCCATATCCTCCCCGTCTTGAACATCACTATCCTCAGTGAGGTAATCCTCATAATCATCATCAAGGAAGATGGCTTGGGCAGTGGCATAATACTTTGGGTTCTAAACAGTTTTACCTGGAAGCTGGTTGATCTTTGGAGCTGGTTGGTCGTTGTGGTGGCCCTCTAGGTACCTCAGCTTAGTATTCAGCGAATCGTACTTGGCGTTCAAGTCATTGTATCCAGAATCGATCTTGTTGCTCATTTCCGCAAACCGTTTTGGGGTGTCCATAGCCGCTGATGCCTGATTTTGAATCATCTGCTAATTAGGCCGCGTAAGCCAGCTTCTTGTGATCTNCTGCTGCTACAGGCAGTTGAGGTTGATCTCTCATCTCAACATCTACTCAGTGTATCATCCGATTACCATCATCGGGTGAGTCATCGGGTTCTGCCTTGGGTGGTTCTTTNTTTCTTAGTGGAAAAAGCTTGACATCAATGGTTGGCCTATTAATTCCCTTCTTGACATCAAACTCCATCTTGAAGTGCTTTCCATGCTCAATTATGATCTTTCCTTGCTTCACCTCAATCACTGCACCTACTGTTACCATAAATGGTCTCCTTAGGATCAGTGGATCGTCTGAATCCTTATCCATATCAAGGATCATAAAATCAGTGCGGACTTCCACTCTTCCAATCATGAGTGGCAAATTTTCTAGGATCCCTATAGGATGCCTGATTGTTCTATCAGCTAGAACCAAATATAGATTACTCGGTTTAAAACTGGTGAAACCCATCTTGTTGGCGACTGACAATGGCATGATGCTGACTGAAGCTCCCAGATCGCAAAAGCAATTTCTGAAAATCCGAAGTCCTATCGAGCATGGCAAAGTGAAAGAGCCAGGATCCTCCAAAGTCCTCGATTCGCAGTTGGGGATCTAAGCACACTCCACTCCTGAGAATCTCATACCCAATCTCCTTGACAGCTTCCTTAACCTCAATCTCCAGCTGAGCTGCCTCCTTGGTGATTTCCTCTTGAAGTTCATGTGGTGGCAAAAACTTAAGAGGTGGAGCTTTACGCTTGGCCATACGCTATGCAAGCGCCTCCAG
>NC_025693.1:10504119-10534067 GCF_000633955.1 Camelina sativa
ATGAACAACTCGAGGGGTTACTCGAAGCAGGTGATCGTGTACCTGTTCGGCTAAGGGATCGAGTGATGAATAAAAATGCAAACAATTAAAATACGAAAGCTTCTACGGATGGGGTAATCGAGTCCTAAGTGTTCCTGACCAATACNGAGGACATCTGGTAGTGTATCCCTTGAAACGTTCCCAAGCTTCACTGAACGTCTCATTGTTCTTCTGAACAAAGCTGGAAATGTCATTTCGCAGCCTTGCGATTCTGGAGTTGGAGAAGAATTTGGCCAGAAACGCCTTCTTGCATGCTTCACAAGTGGTGATGGACTCCTTGGGGAGTGATTTCTCCCAGATATGTGCTTTGTCGCCCAAAGAGAATGGGAACATACGGAGTTTGAATCCATCCTCACTAACTCCATTTATCTTGGTGAGGCTACAGAGCCTATCAAATTCATCCAGATGATCCAATGGGTCCTCCATTGGCAATCCATGAAACTTGTTGCTTTGTATCATCTGGATGAGACTACTCTTGATCTCAAAATTGTTGTTCTGCACAGCAGGTGGCACAATGCCATTCCTATGAGTATAAGTAGATGGAGCATCCCCTGCTCTTATGTTGGTCCTTGCTTGAGGAGCTGGTGGACCGTTCATTGTTTCCTCAATTGTTGCTGGTTGCGGTTGTTGAACTTGTTGTTGTCTGAGTAATCTTGGTCTGTCAATGTTGTCGATGAAAGGACTCAAGTTTTGGCTACCCTTGGATTGCGTTTGCATGCACAGGTAGGTGACCGAGTGGGTACAGAAGGTCAATCTGATCCAGGTGATCGAGTGACGGGTCGGGTGGGTGCTCGGGTTGTACCTAAGATTCAAAACAAACAAAAACAAAAGCAAACAAGTCAGATGCCGAACCAATATAGATAAAAGAACTTGATCTAGCAGGTGCTGAAATCCTAAACGTATCAAAATAAAATTCAACCAAAAGGCAACGACGCCTAATTGATTACAGGATTTTCACACAGGGTATCAATTCCCTATGCAGTTGTAGTACAAAGGGTTATCAATCCTAATGGTTGTTATGCTAGCAGATAGGATGCAATCAGAAACAATCAAGTCAAGCCAAGCAATAGTGGGTTTTGTCTAACAATCCTAAGATAATAAAAGAAAAGAATATAAACAAGAAACCACACGACCTAAGCACTCGATGCAAGCATTCGAGTACATGATCGGGTGGGGTAATCGAGTAAACAAGGAAGGTATGAACAACTCGAGGGGTTACTCGAAGCAGGTGATCGTGTACCTGTTCGGCTAAGGGATCGAGTGATGAATAAAAATGCAAACAATTAAAATACGAAAGCTTCTACGGATGGGGTAATCGAGTCCTAAGTGTTCCTGACCAATACAGATGTCTTACATGCCTAAAGCAAATATTCCCTAGACAATGAATCTCTAAAATCTTGTTAACACACTCTCGTGATAGAAACAATCAACCTTGATCACTCCCCTACCCAACTCTCATTGGAGAAACATGACCAAGCAGGAAATAAAAACCGATTCATTATTGTCAATAAACCCCTTACTCATCTAATCTCTTAGGCTAAGTGAGTTAATCTCTAGCATTGGTTGATTCAAGCATTTCATCTACACCTCTCAGTGGTAAAACACCCTAGATCTAATCTCACCCTCTCGGTTTGTTGACAGCATTAAGAACACCAATCTAGAAGGGAATTTATAAAACATATACAATCAAACTAAGACATCCTAACCGATCAAGAACACAAAATCATCTATCCCATCCCTAGAAACTTTACTACACTACTCGGAAATCATTGCAAAAGACATAGAAACAAAGATGAACAAAAATTCCATTGTATTAAAAGATAGAGTAGAGAACAAAGAGTACAAGGTAGAAATCTAAAGAAATAACAAAAAGATATTAAATAAATCCTAACAAAAGTGAAAAGAAGTTTGAGTCGCTCTAGATCTCTCTTAGAAGCTCTCGCTCTCTGGTTTGAGGGTCTGCGGCGTGCTCGTTTGCGAGGATGAAGAGGGGGGGGGGGTTTATATATGGAAACCCCTTTGACCTAGCTTCCTAGTCCTGCCCGAGGGTCTACTCGATGGGGTGGACGAAGATGAGGTCGGGTTACTCCTCGGGTAGATCTTCAGGTTGTTCTTCCTGCTCTCGGATCCTCCTCGATCGTGTTGGGGTTCGGACTGTTCTTCCGGCTCGATGGCTCCTTTGGGTATATGTTCGGGTTTGTCCTTGTTTTCTCCATTTTAGGCTCTAAAGCACCTGTTTTCATCCAAAGTATGCAAATGCAAGAATGCAACACCCAAAATGGCCTAAATGCGAATTCCTACAGTTAATGACCTAAACATGCTAAGGTAAGGGTATAAACAATGCAAAATATGGACAAAAAAGAATGCTAAAAACATGTAAATTAGAGAGTTATCAGACCCCCAAACTTAAATCTTGCTAGTCCTCTAGCAAGGAAGTAGGAGGGTTCGGTTTAAAAAAAAAGGGTGGTATTAGATTAGTGGAACTAATGCGCTTGTCTTTGCATAACTACCCCTTGGCAAAGACAAGCGCATTAATCTATAATTGGAAGTTTCTAAATTTGATGTTGATAAACAATCATTTGAACTAGATGCATTCAGTTTTAATTCTAGCAATGTGACATCTTCTACTTGTCTTTCAGGACATGTTGAAGCAAAATGACCTCTCTTATGACATCTATAGCATGTCGATTCACTTGACTTAGAAAAATTAGAGGACTTACCTTGCTTGAGTTTGTCTCACGGTTCAAGTGAAGGTATGTGTTTCGATTCTCCTTTTTCACCTGTACCTTTCTCATACCTTTGGGATGAAAGCAAGTGCATCACGTGGTCTAGTTGCTGATAAAAGTTAAGCTTAGTATTCGTGTAACTTACCTTGTTGGAATTTTGATCTGCGTTTTGATTGGAACGAACACGGTGGTGTGTAGTTTTCTCTCGGCTTGGTTCCTCTGAAGGGTAAGTGTTTTGACTAGGCTGGGACAGCATTTGAGGTGCATATCTTTCCATCATAAGCAACTTTAGTTGTCCCCAAGTTTTGAGTGTTGGCTCCTTAAACCTTCGTCTAACTTTTTCTTCTTGGTTCCACCAAAGTCTTCTGCTTCCCATGAATTTTTCAAGACAATATTCGAGCCTCTCTTCTTTGGGAATGGCATAGTACTTAAAGTACATGTCCATGTTAAGTTCCCATTGTGGATAATCTCTTTTGTGTCCTGCAAACTCAAAACTCTCAGGTCCAAAATATTCATAACCATTGTTTAGAGATAACTTGAAATTTGTCTTGTAGGTCTGGTTGGAATTTGATAGCAATGGGTCTTTGCTAGTGCCATGTTCGAGCTCGCCTCCTCTTAGCTTACTGGCCCTTGCATCTCTCTCAGCTAGGGGATCACGTCTACCGTTTGGAGGTGGTTTAAGCCGAATTGATCCTCTTTGAGTCACTTCCTGTACCACTTGTGATTTTGTACGAAAGTACTTGTCTCTCGGTTTTGCTTGACATGAGGATGTAGGCACTTGGTGTGACAAGATGTGATGGTTGGAATTCTGTTTTCGCCTTTTAGGACATTGATAATGGTACCTTTGTTGTTCCTCTATCATACTCCATGTTGTCTCCTTTCTTAATGTGATTATCATTTCCTGAAAAAGACATAATTTTGGTCAGTGGAGATTTGAGCCATGTCTACCAAAATCATCTTTAAATTTAATCCATGGTTCAGAATAGCCTTTATTGGTGTTGTATGAGTCGGGTGGTTCTGGGTCTGGTGCTTCACGATGTGGTTCATCCTTTGAATGAGAACCTGAACTATCATCTTGTTGCCTCGATATAGTTTCATAGTTGTCTTCCTCATCCGACGTTAGTAGATAGGGATCTTCTCTATGGATTTCTTCTCCCGAGTAAAACTCAATGGACTCCATGTTTGCTTTGGTCTTCGTGATAAAAGAATCTCGCACAAGCAAAAGAAAGATGTATCAAAAGGAAATCAAACAAGTAAAAAAAGGATTAAATATAAAATAGAAAAGGAAATTCTTTTTTTTTAAAGATAAATTCAAAAATTGCAAATTTTCAATATTTTCCGTTTTTTTTTTTGGTTTTAAAGAAACTGAAGCAAATAAAGACGAGCAAAAGCAAGAAAAAAAATTTTTATTTGGTTTTAGGTTTTATAAAAATAAATAAGTAACAAAATATAAAATGATATAGGTTGAAGAGATACAACCTTGAGGATAGGAGGTTTTGAAGCTCTGATACCAGATGATATAAGATTGGAATCGCTCCAACTTAAGATCACACAAAAATCAAGAGATTCCAATCTTAACTTGCGGAAGGTGGAATTCACGAGCTGGCTCTGAAGCACTCTCTCGTGAATCAAGGGGTGGTACGATGGATAGACGGGTGATTGACTCGCTCAATCGGTGGAATAATCGACTCACTCGATCAATGAACGAATGAAGGATGTTGAATCACTCAACACACTTAATCCGCATGATTCTAAAGCACTAAGTGAATCACTCACAAAGAACTAAAGAACAAACAATACAAATACTCAAACTTTGTAAAGAACAAAATAATTCTATTACTTTAAAAATGATCAAGGGTGTGTTTTACAATGAACAAACTAATGAGCATATATAGGCTCAACTACACGTTCTAGTTTTCTAAAACAAGAAAGAAATTGCAAAAATTAATGAAATATGATCATTGGACCATTAAGTGTAGAATCAGTCCAAATAAGGCAAGAAGATGTGCCTTGTATCTCGTTAACTTGGAGAGGAAATGGTGACATCTTGGAAGCTTCTTAGGTACTTGAGGAAACTCGAATATGCTCAAGAATAGATTAGGAAGTAGTCGTTGTGCATTGATGACAATCGGGTCCGAAAGAGGTAAGTAATAATAAGATTGAATCCGCCTGATCCAATGGTTATTATTGCTGGTGAAAATCCTCCAAATATTCTCTGGTGGCTGTAGAGGTTCTCCTGGTTTCCATATATTGTTTTGGGACACGTCCAAGTAAAGATAAATGAAAGTTTCCTTATCTGGCTCCAAGTAGATGAACAGACATGATTCAAAGGGTTGTTTGGACTTGGATCTTCTCTTGGGTTGTTCTCCATGGGCTAGGAACTTGTGGTGAATCAAAAGGGTGTTTGGGCTTCCTCCAGGGCTGGTCCAAGTGTCAAAAGGCCGAAAATCTTAATAGTTTGCAATGATGTCTGACTCATCTGCGAGTAGTTCAAGTCTATCAGCGAGTAGTTCAACACGTTTGTCAGCGAGTAGTTCAGCATGTCCAGAGTGTAGTCCAACAAGTACTTCAGCTGTGACTTCTTGTGTCATCTTTGAATCAGATGGATGGTAAGTGATTCCTTGATGACTTGGTGTTTCCTCATTAAAAACCTTTCTAGGTAAACTCAGTGGAAAAAACCCTAGACAAGGGAAAAAGAGTGCAACAGTCATATCCCAACAATGAGGTGATTTGACTTGATGATGCTTGATCCCTCTTGAACCATTAGACTTCTTAGGGTTAATTTGATGATGAATAACTAACCCTTCTCTTTGTGCTTGATCAGAACTCCAATTGGGAAAAGATTCTCCAAGATGCTCTTCGTGGACCGGTTTGGTGTGTGGACCGGTTGGTTCACCATGCTCCCGGTTTGGTTTACTTCTGATGTCCGCAACATACCCTCTCCCTTGAAAAAGTTTCGTCCTCGAAACTGTACAATCTCGGTTTTGATCCGGTATCATGGTTGATTGTGTAGCGTGCTTAGCTCCTCCTTGGATCTGCGCTTGAGCTTTGAGATCCGGTGGTTCCGCTTTAATTAAGCAAGATTTCGGGACTCTTCTAGTCTCCTTAACGAATGGTGTGATCACCAATGGCCCTGGTTTACCCCGGTTTTTATGTAGAATATTCATGGGTCTCTTTATCTCTGGTAAATCGCCCTTCTGATCCTCTTTTGTACTTGCAATGTTGTTGACACTTTTGGCGAAGAAAAAGTGCACTATTACTGATGTGACCCGAGGACGCGGTCACGATTCGGTTGCGGTACGGACGCGGCTTGAGCTCTCGGTCAACTTTCAAATGGTGAAACTTTCCTCGACTGAGGTTCTGGGCTTCGGATCTAGGAGAGAATCAAACGAGGGAAACGGAATTTGAAGGAATTCAAACGAGCCATTTGGGAGATACGTCGAGAAACCACGAACGGTTCAATCGGAGGGTGCAGATGCGGAACAAGCGATTGGCGGTCTGCGATGGAAGACGATGGTGGGAATGATTTGAGGCGGTTTCATGGGGAACTCGAGAACTGATGAAAGAGAACTCGAGGTTATGAAAGGGAAAGATGGAAAAACGAAGTTGGGGGAAATGCGGATGGATCAAGAGACGACACAAGAGGTTTGACTCTCCTCTTGATACGGTCTCTAACAAGGCCGAACCCGGTTCGAGGCTTGTTAGGTTTTTCTCAAGGTTCAATCCCGGATTGAAGAAAGAGAAGAGTGAGACAAGTTTCAAGAATCTCTCGTGAGGAAAAGTTTTATTTTCATACAAGTCTAAGGAGGAACAAAGGCTTAGGGAGAGTTTAAATAGCTAGGTCTAGATAGGAGCTTAAGGACACGTGGATTCATCTTGATCCGCACATCGTCCTTTTCACGTGTCCCCTTTACAAAGAGAACACATCGCCACCTTTTGACTAACACGCTTAGCCACAAACACTCTCCAACGTTCACAAACATAAGGATCAAAAAGAGAATATTCTTGAGTTCAAAATTAAACCAAAAATAAGAGGGAAAGAGAGATAACCGCCTTGGCCTTGCGCGTGAAGCAACTTAGCCTTTAGGCATTTTGGGTTTAGCTCCATGCCTCGTTCAAACCTTCTCCGGTAAACCCATTGGGACAAACCCGGAGTGAGGAAAAAGAGTACACTTCCTTGCTTAACGACTTGACCGTCTTCACTCTCGGGTAAGGGTGAAGACTAAGCGAACTGAGCCTTCGGAGTCTTCATGGGGTGGCTGGCGTTGGACGAAAGTTCGGACAAATAGGTTGAGCCGCTCTTTGGCCGCCTTTGCTGAGATCTTGGAACGTGTGGTGGCTCCAGGAAGGATTGTTGGAGCCTTGGCCGCATCTGAAGAGGTTGCCTTGGTCGCGTCCGATGCGTCTTGGTCAGGCGTCTCGGTTGCGTCCGGTGTGTCTTGGTCTTCTTGGCCGAAGTCGCGTCCTGCGATCACATCAATTACAGTCATGGGATCAATATAAAAATGTAAAATGTTTTTGGTTTGAACCATTTCTTTTCTACAAAGTGTAGCACTAAGTATATTGCAAATTGTATCAATTACTATACAAGAAATTGGTTCCATAGGTTTATTTAAATAACCTATGTTTTTCTCACACTCTTTAGGTCCTAACAAGTTTATAATCACATCATTCAAATTAATAGAAGTAAATTGAAATAATGGGTTACTTACTTGACATAGTTCATCGATAAGTGTATCATTCAAAATCAACAAGGTTGGTTGATTTAATGATTGATCTGGTGGTTCTTCTTGCAACAAGATATTGTTTGTGTCAACTTCATCTTCTCTAGTGGCTAGCTTGCTCAACTTAAGCTCTGGATTTGATTCCATGTTATCACGCCTTTCTAGTTTCTTTGTTTGCTCCAAACTTAAGATCATGTTGGATGTGGTCTCTCGCTCATCACTATACACGTTTGTGGTACATGTATCTTGCTTGACACTTAAGTATAAAATCAAGTGCATTATACTTGAAGTTGAATCATTTAAAACAAGATGTTTGAAGCTACCATCAATTGTTAAATTATTCCAATATCGAACAAGTTCGTATGTTTCACTTACTAGAGTACCATGTAGAGTGTTTGATATCAACTTCGCCTTAATGAGGGTGATCTTAGAAGCAAGATAAGATGGTGTTGAACTTGGTTTTGCCTCCACACGTGCCTTAAGGGTTGCTTGCTCATACTCCTTATTTCGGTAATCTTGTGAAGATGATGTTTCCAAAAGTTGCTCTTCAAAACTTGTGTCATTCTCAACTTTCTTCGAAGTTGCTACCTTGTAGACTACCTCTTTAGATGTCTCATCCATGCCATGCCATTGACCTGCATCACTACCCCTTGGCAAAGACAAGCGCATTAATCTATAATTGGAAGTTTCTAAATTTGATGTTGATAAACAATCATTTGAACTAGATGCATTCAGTTTTAATTCTAGCAATGTGACATCTTCTATTTGTCTTTCAGGACATGTTGCAGCAAAATGACCTCTCTTATGACATCTATAGCATGTCGATTCACTTGACTTCGAAAAATTAGAGGACTTACCTTGCTTGNGGACTTACCTTGCTTGAGTTTGTCTCACGGTTCAAGTGAAGGTATGGGTTTCGATTCTCCTTTTTCACCTGTACCTTTCTCATACCTTTGGGATGAAAGCAAGTGCATCACGTGGTCTAGTTGCTGATAAAAGTTAAGCTTAGTATTCGTGTAACTTACCTTGTTGGAATTTTGATCTGCGTTTTGATTGGAACGAACACGGTGGTGTGTAGTTTTCTCTCGGCTTGGTTCCTCTGAAGGGTAAGTGTTTTGACTAGGCTGGGACAGCATTTGAGGTGCATATCTCTCCCTCATAAGCAACTTTAGTTGTCCCCACGTTTTGAGTGTTGGCTCCTTAAACCTTCGTCTAAATTTTTCTTCTTGGTTCCACCAAAGTCTTGTGCTTCCCATGAATTGTTCAAGACAATATTTGAGCCTCTCTTCTTTGGGAATGGCATAGTACTTAAAGTACATGTCCATGTTAAGTTCCCATTGTGGATAATCTCTTTTGTGTCCTGCAAACTCAAAACTCTCAGGTCCAAAATATTCATAACCATTGTTTAGAGATAACTTGAAATTTGTCTTGTAGGTCTGGTTGGGATTTGATAGCAATGGGTCTTTGCTAGTGCCATGTTCGAGCTCGCCTTCTCTTAGCTTACTGGCCCTTGCATCTCTCTCAGCTAGGGGATCATGTCTACCGTTTGGAGGTGGTTTAAGTCGAATTGATCCTCTTTGAGTCACTTCCTGTACCAGTTGTGATTTTGTACGAAAGTACTTGTCTCTCGGTTTTGCTTGACATGAGGATGTAGGCACTTGGTGTGAAAAGATGTGATGGTTGGAGACTCCATGTTGTCTCCTTTCTTAATGTGATTATCATTTCCTGAAAAAGACATAATTTTGGTCAGTGGAGATTTTGAGCCATGTCTACAAAAATCATCTTTATATTTAATCCATGGTTCAGAATAGCCTTTATTGGTGCTGTATGAGTCGGGTGGTTCTGGGTCTGGTGCTTCACGATGTGGTTCATCCTTTGAATGAGAAACTGAACTATCATCTTGTTGCCTCGATATAGCTTCATAGTTGTCGTCCTCATCCGACATTACTAGATAGGGCTCTTCTCTATGGATTTCTTCTCCCGAGTAAAACTCAATGGACTCCATGTTTGCTTTGATCTTCGTGATAAAAGAATCTCGCACAAGCAAAAGAAAGATGTATCAAAAGGAAATCAAACAAGTAAAAAAAAAGATTAAATATAAAATAGAAAAGGAAATTCTTTTTATTTAAGATAAATTCAAAAATTGCAAATTTTCAATATTTTCCTTTTTTTTTATTGGTTTTAAAGAAACTGAAGCAAATAAACAAGAGCAAAAGCAAGAAACAAAATTTTTATTTGGTTTTAGGTTTTATAAAAATAAATAGGTAACAAAATATAAAATGATATAGGGTGGTTCGATAGATAGATGGGTGAATAACTCGCTCAATCGGTGGGATAATCGACTTACTCGATCAATGAACGAATAAAGGATGTTGAATCACTCAACACACTTAATCCGCAGGATTCTAAAGCACTAAGTGAATCACTCCCAAACAACTAAAGAACAAACAATACAAAGACTCAAACTTTGTAAAGAATAAAATGATTCTATTACTTTAAAAATGATCAAGGGTGTGTTACAATGAACAAACTAATGAACATATATAGGCTCAACTACACGTTCTAGTGCTCTAAAACAAGATACAAATTGCAAAAATTAATGAATTATGATCATTGGACCATTAAGTGTAGAATCAGTCCAAATAAGGCAAGAAGATGTGCCTTGTATCTCGTTAACTTGGAGAGGAAATGGTGACATCTTGGAAGCTTATTTGGTACTTGAGGAAACTCGAATATGCACAAGAATAGATTAGGAAGTAGTCGTTGTGCATTGATGACAATCGGGTCCGAAAGAGGCAAGTAATAATAAGGTTGAATCCGTCTGATCTAATGGTTATTATTGCTGGTGAAAATCCTCCAAATATTCTCGGGTGGCTGGAGAGGTTCTCCTGGTTTCCATATATAGCTTTGGGACACGTCCAAGTAAAGGTAAATGAAAGTTTCCTTATCTGGCTCCAAGTAGATGAACAAACATGATTCAAAGGGTGGTTTGGACTTGGGTCTTCTTTTGGGTTGTTCTCCATGGGCTAGGGACTTGTGCTGAATCAAATGGGTGTTTGGGCTTCCTCCAGGGCTGGTCCAAGTGTCAAAAGGCCAAAAATCTTCATAGTTTGCAATGATGTCTAACTCATCTCTGAGTAGTTCAAGTCTATCATCGAATAGTTCAGCACGTCTGTCAGCGAGTAGTTCAGCATGTGTGTCAACGAGTAGTTTAGCATGGCCAGCGAGTAGTCCAACAAGTACTTCAGCTATGACTTCTTTTGTCATCTTTGAATCAGATGGATGGTAAGTGATTCCTTGATGACTTGGTGTTGCCTCATAAAAAACCTTTCTAGGTAAACCCAGTGGGAAAAACCCTAGACAAGGGAAAAAGAGTGCAACAGTCATATCCCAACAATGAGGTGATTTGACTTGATGATGCTTGATCCCTCTTCAACCATTAGACTTCTTAGGGTTAATTTGATGATGAATAATTAACCCTTCTCTTTGTGCTTGATCAGAACTCCATTTGGGATAAGATTCTCCAAGATGCTCTTCGTGGACCGGTTTGGTGTGTGGACCGGTTGGTTTGCCATGCTCCCGGTTTGGTTTAGTTCTGATGTCCGCATCATTGTTTCAGACTTTGTGAACCTTAGGTGCAGATTATTGGTGCTTGTTTTGCGTAATTTGGCGCTATTGCCGGTTTGCAATTGCATTTAACCATTAGGATTTCATCTTTTCTTGAGACTAGGCCATCTAATTTCACGAATATGATTAGCTTCATGCATCTAGTTGAGATGATAAATTCACTTTTGCTTGTTGTTACTAATTTGTCTTCCTTGATTCTCTTATGCTTTCAAAGGTACTCAAACCAAAATAAGAAGAATGGAAAGACAAGGTAATTCAAGGTGTTGGCTGGGGACAATCAAACAAGCATTACTAAAGCTACAAAACCTCAAGTACTGGTAACAAATCCGACTCAACCTCAAGAGAACACATCGACAATAGGAAGCTTTGATGCTCCTCATCATGATTCAAGATATGGAATTCACCCTCCTCTAATAGAAGCCCATGCTTATGAAATCAAGGCAAGTTTGATTTGATTGATTCAAGCCTCTAAATTCTTGGGACTAGCTATGGAGAATCCCTATGATCATTTGGACTCCTTTGAGAGGATGTGTAGCACATTTAGGATTGGAGGTGTGCCCAGTGATAGTATCAAGCTCATC
The DNA here is from genome assembly GCF_000633955.1 of Camelina sativa. Lineage (NCBI taxonomy): Eukaryota > Viridiplantae > Streptophyta > Magnoliopsida > Brassicales > Brassicaceae > Camelina > Camelina sativa. Next base: position 10,515,817 of record NC_025693.1, read on the forward strand.
TTATTTCCATTTTCTCTTGGAGAGAAAGCAAGCCAATGGGAGAGAACTATCCCATCTCATTTGGTCAATTCTTGGGATGATTGTAAGAAGATCTTCCTTCTCAAGTTCTACTCCAATGAAAGAACAGCTTAAGTGAGAAATGACATAATGAGTTTTAAGCAAGAAATTCATGAAAGCTTCAATGAAGCATGGGGAAGACTTCAGGGTTATATTCGAGATTACCCACATCATGGATTCAACAAGCAAGCTATACTTAGTATTTTATATGGAGGAGTTAAAAAGGAGCTCAAATTGACATTGGACATGGCTAGCAAAGGAAGTTTTTCAAACCTCACCATAGAACAAGGAGAGTTGCTTGTTGCAAATTTGGCTCAAAGTGATCAAAGATACTATGAGGAGGACTATGATAGAATCCCAAGAGATGGTGGAGACAAGACTGAGCAAAGAAGATATCAACACAGAGGTTATAACCAAGCTTACCCAAGTTTAAAGCTTCAAGGAAAGTATTCTATTCAACTTTCCCTTCAAGATAATGAAGTGAGTGCCACGTTGAAACGAGTTTTAGAAGGCCAAACTAAGGGTTATACGGATTTGAGTAAGAGTGTTGTTGAGCTGCACAGTAAGATGGATGGGGTGTACAATGAAATTGATCATAAGATCATTAGCTTGGCTTCTCATAGGAAAATTTTTGATCTTAAGGTACCTCACACCTCTTCTACATCAAAGAATACAACTGGACTATTACCGGGTGAATCCAAAGCTACCCCCAAGGAGTTTTGCACTGCTATCTTCACAAATGATTTGGATATGGTTGATGAGAATGAGAAAATGGTAAAAGAAACTTCTAGGCTTTCATATGGTTCTTTTGTTGAGCAATCGGTAGATGATAGCAATGGAGAAGAACCAAGAATTTGGAAGGATCAACAAGAAGATGTCAAAGTTGTGAATGTGATGAATGGAGATACTCTACAACTTGCTAATTTAGTATGCATTTGCATTTGGGATAATGATGAAGTTTCCTTGTTAGAAGTACAGTCTTAGGATTGAACCCATAGCCCTCATTTATAGTTCATTGGTGCTTGATTGATCTTTGGTAAAAAATGAAGAATCTAAGTTTAAGCATTGTGTCACTTGAAAGCACTTTCTTCTAGTGTAAAGCTTGTTTGATCATTGCTACATCTCTATATTATTTGGACTTTAACTTGATCTTTAAAATATCTTGCATATGGACTATGAATGCTAGCTCATGGAACTTTCATTTAGGTTAACAATCTCTATTTGCCACTCTATTTTAATTAACCCAATCTCTTGCCATACCTATGAACCTCAACCTTTTCTTTCAAGCCTTATATTGATTTATTGAGTGAGGCCTCTTTGTTGATAAGGACAAAGAACTGGCTCTTGTTTTAGTTAGGCTTGGAATCATTAGAACTAGCTATTGGGACTGGTTTTGAAAGAAATAGGTGGTTAGAATGTTGGTTTGGGTTCAAGTTTGAAAAAAAAGAAAGAATAAAGGGGAAGAAAGGTTTACTTGGTCAAAATAAAAGAAAAGAAGGTCTCTAAGGTTAAGATTGGTTAAAAGCTCTAAGTCTCAAAGAAAATAGATAAAAAGTCTTGTTATAGTCCTAGAATCAAAAAGAAAAAAAAAGAGAAAGAAAAGTCAAATAAGATTGGGAGTTTAGCAAAGAAAGAATGAGAAAAAGGAGCTAGTGTTTATAATAAAGATCGATGCCCTGCAGGGCTAGCTTGGGGTCTGTTGGGGCGGCTAGCGTTGGGCTAGTGGGGTCCACAAGATAGGTTGTCACATAAAAATCGATTTTTATGTGACAACCCATCTCGTTGACCCCACTAGCCCACCGCTATCTTGCCCCCATAGGCCCGAAGTTGGCCCTGCCGGGCATCGATCCTAACACCTCACTGGGCAGATGGAACTATTCATCCAAATCCACAGTAGGTTATTCATCCAAATCAATTGGTGACAGCTTGTCCTGTGGGAAGGTTGTTAAAGGGTGGGGACCAGGGTTCGAGAAGCGCCTAGCGCACTAATAACCTACTGTGGATTTGGATGAATAGTTCCATTTGTCCAGTGAGGAGTTAGGATCGATGCCCTACAGGGCCAGCTTCGAGCCTATGGGGGTAAGCTAGCGGAGGGCTAGTGGGGTCCACGGGACAGGTTGGAGCTAAATAAGTCAAGAATTAGCAATATAATGGAAGACACACATTTGGATGCACACAAGATGATTGATGATTCGGAACCCGTCTGCAGTCCCTTAAAGATCGACTCGTATGAATACCTTGCCTTGGGATTTAGCTCCAGAGTTCTGCATCCAAGTTATTGGAAATTGAGTACGCTTTGCAATGGAGGTGATATCAGGCCAATCGGATGTCCGTGGAAAGAGTTATACCTGTTTTAGTGAACGTATATACAGCCAGAGTGAAGACTGGAGCCACAAGACAAAAGGATCGACCATTTGGTCGATTGTGTGGTCGATCAACTCATCCCAAGACTTGAACGGGCTTCAGACATCAATAATCGACCATTTGGTCGATCATAGGATCGATTAACTTTTGCTGGACTTGACCAGACTTCCGAGACTTGGCCGATCGACCAAGCAATCGACCAATGGTCGATCAAATGTTATTTTTGGAACCAAAACCCGGTTTGTTCCGGTTTTCTTTGATTTGTTTTATTCCAATCCGGTTTTTTCCGGTTTAGTTTCCTAGTTTTCTATAAATACACTAACTCCTCATTAGGAGAGATGATCTTTTGTTTTAGCAATTTTTAGGGTTTTTAAGCTTGACTTTTCTGGGTTTGTTGAATCTTTTGTTAAATTATAAGTTTTTAATAGTAATTCCTCTTTTATCTTCTCTAATCTACAATCTCTAATTATGATTTCACAAAGATCAAACCTCTACCTTTGTGTGATCATAACTATGAGTAAGTAGATCTTTTGGGACTTTGGGCTTGGTAGATTAGGGAGACAGATGATTGATCTTTGATGTCTAGAGCTTTATTTAGGTGATTCCTTTCATGTTTGGTGATTATAATGCTAGATAACCTTGATCAAGCTTGAATCTAGACATTAGGATTTCCATGCCCATAAGGTGTTTGATGAAATTCCTGAACCAAACTATTCATGAACTTTGCATTCCTAGCCAATGGAAATTGATAATTAGGGTGTTTAGTTGTATAAAAACTTGATTTTAATGCATGCTTATCTTGTGATTGCCTTTGGAAATTGTTGATGATTGCTTGATTAGCATATGATCTTTATCATGGAAGTGAACTGATTTGCATTAGTGTTCTTAGCCTAAGGATTGTTTTGAATTGTTTGCTTAGACATCTAGAATTGATTAGCTATCTACCAAGTCATTAACCTTGCCCAAGGTTCATTTGTTTCATCTTGATTTTAAATCTGTTCTTAGTTGTGTGATTGCTTGCTTTGAGTTTGTTTGTTTGCTTTATTTAAAGTTCCTTCTAGCTAATTAATACATAAAACAAACCGCTTTCTTATTAGCTTTGATTAAGCATTCATGTGTATTCCTAGTGTGTTGATTATTGCAAACTGAGGTTTGATAATTTAATTGATAAAAGTACTACATCAAGGTCCCACCGACTTAATTGAAGAGATTGGTAAAGCAAATTTTGCATTACCTAACGGGACAAAATTTTCGATAAACAATGCATTATTTTCTCCAAATTCAAAGAGGAATCTGTTGAGTTTTAAAGACATATAATGATGTGATCACGGGTTCGGCCCCTGACCGAGACGACCGAGACGCCCCGGACAGCTCCGAGACGCACGACCGAGACGCCCCGGACAGCTCCGAGACGCATGACCGAGACGCGCCGAGTAAGACCGAGGACTTGCACCGTGCACGAGACAACGTTCGGCCAACGTTCGGCCAACGTTCGGCCAACGTTCCAGTGAACCTCCCGAGAGCAAGACAGAGACACATATTGGGTATTTCAAGACCAAGCTTCCACCCTACACACCAAGAGCCCAAGGTTAGCATCACCACTAAGGAGCATTGAGTCGCGACCAGCTTTGGGAAGCTTGATTCGCGAGTCTTCAACACCACGCTAGTGTGAAGACACCCCCAAGCCATTAGAAGGAGCTGTACTCTTTTTCCTACTTTGGGTTTGTCCCAATGGGTTTACCAAAGAGGTTTTAACGAGGCAGCGAGCTCTAGTGCATCTCCACTTCGTTACCACTTGGCTCATGACTTGGAAACACTTATTGACATGCTTAGGAGCCAAGGAAGTGAAGATTCTATTCCCACGCCTCAACCAAGGACGTGGCGACCCTATCCCCCTTCCTTCTTTTGAATTTAGTCTAGATTCTTCTATGACCGTTGTATTTGGTCATTGCCTTGATTTTCTTTTGATTTTGCTTTTAGGCCAAGTTTGTGGTTTAGATCAAGGCCACGTTTTCTAGGGTTAAGAGTCTCCATTTGTAAGCCTATCTATATAAAGGCCTAAACCCTCAATGTAAAACTTAGACTTGAATGAAATATAAATTTTCCTCAAGAGAGATTCTTGAACTTGTCTCCATCCTTTCATTAGTCAATCTAGGATTGTCTAAGGGAAAGTACCCTAGCAAACCTTGAACCGGGTTCATGGTTTGTTAGTGACCGTATCAAGAGAAGAGCCAACCCTCTTGTATCGTCGTTCAATCCACCTCTATCCATCGCCCATCCTCTTTCGTTCCACCTTTCACAACCTTGATTTCTCTTCCATAAGCTCTCGAGTTATCATCGATTCACCTACGCAACCTCGAGTTCTTTGCCATCAGTCCTCGAGTCATCCATCTTTCCATCTCACACGCTTCCACCCTCGCTCCCACCGAGTCCTGCCGATCAGCCGTATCCGCTTTGCCGCATCCGTACGATCCGACAAGGCTTCACGTCCGTTCTTGCAAATTGCTCGTTGGAATCTCACCAAACCTCGTTTCTGTCATTTGAATCCTCCCTGGATTCGAATCCTTGAAGCTTGGCCGAGGAAAGTCCCACCGATCTCAACTTGACAGAAGCCACATTCCTCCATCGATCCGCATCCGCGTCCGCGGGTCACATTAGTTGGTATCAGAGCTTTAAAGCTCCTGACTTCAAAGGTTGTGTCTTTCTAACCCACAAACTCATCTCTTTGGTTAAAGTTTGGATCTTGAGCTTTTGAGTTAGTCTTGTTAGCTTATTTTGTCTCGCATGTGTAGTTTGTTTTTTGGTTTAAATTGGTGTTGAGTTGTGTTGTTAGTAGGATCGTTTATTGTCGTTTGCTTTAGGTTGTTAGTTCGTGTTTGTTCTTGTTGCTTTTTGTTCTTGCTGTTCTTGTTGTGTTCTTGTTGTGTTCTTGGTTTGTTTTGTCTAGATCTTTTAAAGGTTGAGCTGCTTTTTGTTTTGTTGTTTAGAGGGTGCTAGATTTGTTGTGCTTTGCTTTTTGTTGCTCTTTTGTGTTTTTACCTTGTCGTTTGGTAATTATAAAGAGTGAAAGACGTTTGGTTACTACCACTTGTTCTTTTCTCTTTAAAATCTTAGCCAAGCTTTTGAAATTCAAAACTGGTCAAAGCCATGTTGAATTTTTGTGTGGTCTAGGTCAAGACCACAAAATGTGGACGTGGATAGCTCCCTATGCACCTTGTGGTCCATGGGTGAGTTGTCACCTTGGTTGTTAGTATCTTTGCTATCTAACCGTTGGATACACTTTACTTTTGGCTTTGTTAGATTACGTCGTTTGTCTTTCTTTTGTTTAAAGTCTTAATCTCTAGGTTGTTTGTTAGTTAGGATGCATCAATTTGTTTAGTTTGTTCTGTTTGTCTTTCGGTTTAAATTGTTGCATGTGTGGCTTTGTTCATCTTTTCTCTAGGGTGTTAGTAAGTTGTTTGTTCATCCTATTTGCATTCTTTGTTCATCTTTATTTGCCTCTTAGATTGAAAATTGCTAGAGTTTTGTTTAGGATTTGTGTATTTCTTTTGGTCATAAAGCAATTTTTGTCTCTTTGTGCTTTTGCTTTTTTGCTTTTGTTTATCATAGGTTTGATTCTTGTGTGCTGTCATCAATCATTGGTGACAACACAAAAATCTTTTGTGTGGTCCTATTGAACGCTGGTTCTCACGCATTTTTGTGTTTGTCTTTGTTTGCGAGGTTTAATTTCAAAACCGAAGCCGCGTGAAGGAGTTACACGTCACCAACGACCGTACGGACCAAGCCGCGTCAACAACCGAGAGCCAACTTAGGTTGTGCAGCCGCATCAGCAAAGCAACCTCCAACCACCGTTGGCCATTCGTCCCTCTGCCTGGCCACCGTCAACCGTCCGACCAAGCCGACCGTACCGCCGACAACTTTTGACAGCCATCCGTACCATTGATCGCACTTCGACCCAAAACTGTTTCCAAGATCACCAACAACAAGCAACGCTTGATTCTTCACTGATCTAGCATAGAGTTTGATGGGAACAAATCCGAGGTGGGATCATGGTGTGATGGAGATCTTGACCTGGAACCGGAGCAAGAGGCCACCGGAGATGAACATTGGTCCGAGGAAGACTATGGCGAGGAGTCAGATCAAGAAGGACTCGAACGTGGATCGCCAGACTATTATTGCCCGTCCATGTCACGAGCTACTCGCGTTGATGAGCCAAGGGTGAGTCTTTACGAAGACTCTGATAGCGATCCACTCAGTCACGTTCATGATCATTTCGAGGAGTAAACTCCAGATGGGAGACGTTCACACCGCGCCATTACTTCCCACTCTTAGCGCCAAGGCTGTTATCACGCAAAGACCTATGGCGATGCATTTGTCCAGCCTTGTCGCGGACCAAGCTTTTGTGTGGCATCCTGGAGAGCCACAACAACCTACCGTGGCCTACAGAGGGATCGGGACAACAAAGACCACTAGCCTTATCAGGGGAGTCCTTTCCTTTTCTCATAAGGCTTTACTATTTCCCTTTGATCTTGGTAAGATTAAACCGCACATGAACTTGTGATGCTACTGATTTGAGTTTTCTTATGTTGATCCAGGTGACAAGCAAAGTTTTGAGGTCAAAACTTCTGTAATAGGGAGGGAATGATGTGATCACGGGTTCGGCCCCTGACCGAGACGACCGAGACGCCCCGGACAGCTTCGAGACGCACGACCGAGACGCCCCGGACAGCTCCGAGACGCATGAAAGAGACGCGCCGAGTAAGACCAAGGCCTTGCACCGTGCACGAGACAACGTTCAGCCAACGTTCCAGTGAACCTCCCGAGAGCAAGACAGAGACACATATTGGGTATTTCAAGACCAAGCTTCCACCCTACACACCAAGAGCCCAAGGTTAGCATCACCACTAAGGAGCATTGAGTCGCGACCAGCTTTGGGAAGCTTGATTCGCGAGTCTTCAACACCACGCTAGTGTGAAGACACCCCCAAGCCATTAGAAGGAGCTGTACTCTTTTTCCTACTTTGGGTTTGTCCCAATGGGTTTACCAAAGAGGTTTTAACGAGGCAGCGAGCTCTAGTGCATCTCCACTTCGTTCCCACTTGGCTCATGACTTGGAAACACTTATTGACATGCTTAGGAGCCAAGGAAGTGAAGATTCTATTCCCACGCCTCAACCAAGGACGTGGCGACCCTATCCCCCTTCCTTCTTTTGAATTTAGTCTAGATTCTTCTATGACCGTTGTATTTGGTCATTGCCTTGATTTTCTTTTGCTTTTGCTTTTAGGCCAAGTTTGTGGTTTAGATCAAGGCCACGTTTTCTAGGGTTAAGAGTCTCCATTTGTAAGCCTATCTATATAAAGGCCTAAACCCTCAATGTAAAAATCAGACTTAAATGAAATCGAAATTTTCCTCAAGAGAGATTCTTGAACTTGTCTCCATCCTTTCATTAGTCAATTTGGGATTGTCTACGGGAAAGAACCCTAGCAAACCTTGAACCGGGTTCATGGTTTGTTAGTGACCGTATCAAGAGAAGAGCCAACCCTCTTGTGTCGTCGTTCAATCCACCTCTATCCTTCACCCATCCTCTTTCGTTCCACCTTTCACAACCTCGAGTTCTCTTCCATAAGCTCTCGAGTTATCATCGATTCACCTACGCAACCTCGAGTTCTTTGCCATCAGTCCTCGATTCGTCCATCTTTCCATCTCACACGCTTCCACCCTCGCTCCCACCGAGTCCTGCCGATCAGCTGTATCCGCTCAGCTGCATTCGTACAATCCGACAAGGCTTCCCGTCCGTTCTTGCAAATTGCTCGTTGGAATCTCACCAAACCTCGTTTCTGTCATTTGAATCCTCCCTGGATTCGAATCCTTGAAGCTTGGCTGAGGAAAGTCCCACCAATCTCAACTTGACCGACGCCACACTCCTCCATCGATCTGAATCCGCGTCCGCGGGTCACATCATATACCTTCAGGGATATGACACTCAGTCTACAACTGAGAATGGAAAGAAGTTCATGTACATTACTTATGAAAAATTGGGGAAAATACATGTATTGGAAAACTTACCAAGACTCCTGTCAGGTTTGCACCATACATACATAAATCAATAGAATCACACCTGGTGATCAAAAGAAATCAAAATGATTTCACATTGTGGCATGATCGCCTTGGTCACCCAGGCACCACAATGATACAAAAAATTATAGAGAGCTCACATGGACATTCACCGAAACCCCAAGAGATTTATCAGGGGAATAAAATGACATGTGTTGCATGTTCTCTAGGAAAACTGATTATAAGGCCATCACCAGCCAAAATCAATAAAGAATTACCAAAGTTTCTTGAACGAATTTCAATGTGACATTTGTGGACCTATACACCTACCATGTGGACCATTCTATTATGTCATGGTAATGATAGACGCGTCTAGTAGATGGTCACGTATTTGTTTGTTATCATCTCGAAATATGGCATTTGCAAGGTTTCTAACTCAGATAATCAAACTAAGAGCTCAATTTCCTGATTATTCAATTAAATGAGTTAGATTAGATAACGCTGGTGAATTCACGTCCCAAGCATTCAATGATTATTGTATGGTGACAGGAATCAATGTTGAACACCATGTAGCCCATGTGCATACACAAAATGGATTGGCAGAATCTTTAATTAAACGTCTGCAATCAATTGCAAGACCATTGATCATGAGATCAAAACTACCAACCTCAATATGGGGACATGCTATTTTGCATGCTGAATCACTTATACGCATAAGGCCAAGTGCATATCATAATTATTCTCCACTACAGTTAGCATTTGGTTGTGCGGTATATATACCGATTGCACCCCCACAACGTACTAAAATGGGACCACAGAGAAGGTTGGTAATATATGTTGGTTGTGACTCTCCATCAATTATACGATACCTAGAACCTCAAACTGGTGACGTATTTACTGCACGTTTTGCAGATTGTCATTTTGATGAAAAAGAATTTCTGGTTCTAGGGGGAGAAAATAAAAAGATGGAAACGGATATCAAATGGTGTGTACCATCGCTGATACACTTATATCCTCCCACAAAGCAGTCAGAACTAGAAGTTCGACGAATTATGCATTTACAGAGTATAGCCAATCAACTACCTGATGCATTTGTAGATATGAAAACGGTAACTAAATCACATATACCAGCAGCAAATGCTCCTGCTAGAATCTAAATCGCACAAGAACATGGAAAAATTGATGAAACACATGAGTCTAGAATATGCTTAAAGCGCGGTAGACCAATTGGTGCGAAGAATAAAAATCCTAGAAAAAGAAAGGAAGTCGAAAAATATGACGCTCCCAAAATGACAGAAAATATTATGGAAAAAACGAGTAATGACTATTCCACCGATATAGAGCATCATGAATCTGAAGAAAATCATGAGATTTCTATCAACTATATCTATAGTGGAAAGATATGGAATTGAAAGAAAACAGATGATGTTTTTTCTTATCTTGTTTCAAAGGAAATAAACGAAGAAATTGAGGATCCAGAACCAAGGTCAGTATATGAATGTCAAAAGAGACATGACTGGATAAAATGGAAAGATGCAATACAAGTCGAACTTGATTCTCTTAATAAAAGAAATGTATTCGGACCAATTGTGGCCACACCTAAGGGTGTAAAACCTGTTGGTTATAAATGGGTTTTCGTCCAAAAACATAATGAAGAGAACGAGATAACAAGGTACAAAGCTCGTCTTGTGGCCCAAGGCTTTTCTCAAAGACCTAGGATTGACTACGAGGAAACATATTCTCCCGTTATGGATACTATCATATTTAAAAATCTAGAGATGCGTTTCATGGATGTTGTAACGGCATATTTATATGGATCATTAGATAGCGATATCTATATGAAAATCCCTGATGGATTTAATATGCCTAAAACATTAACTTCTAAACCAAAAGAATTATGTGCAATAAAATTACAAAGATCATTATATGGTTTAAAGCTGTGACAACCCGTCCCGTTGACCCCATTTGCCCACCAATAGCTTGCCCCCATAGGCCTGAAGCTAGCCCTGCAGGGCATCGATCCTAACCCCTCACCGTGGAAAGGAACTATTCATCCAAATCAACCAGTAGGTTATTGGTTCACCAGGCATTCCTCGAACCCTGGTCCCCACCTTTTAACAACCTTCCTACAGGACAAGCTGTCACCAATTGAGGAACGCCTGGTGAACCAATAACCTTTGATGGATTTGGATGAATAGTTCATTTCCACGGTGAGGGGTTAGGATCGATGCCCTGCAGGGCCAGCTTAGGCCTATGGGGGCAAGCTAAAGGTGGGCTAGTGGGATCAACGGGACAGGTTGTCACAAAACCAATCTGGGCGTATGTGGTATAATCGTCTTAGTGAGCACTTAACTAAAGAAGGATATGTCAATAATCCTATATGCCCTTGTGTTTTTATTAAGAAAACAATATCCAGATTTGTAATTATCGCGGTCTATGTTGATGATAAGCGGATTTTCACCCAGGGTATCAATTCCCTCTGCAGTTGTAGTACAAAGGGTTATCAATCCAAATGGTTGTTTATGCTAGCAGGAAGGATGCAATAAGAACAATGCAAGTCAAGCCAAGCAATAAATGGTTTTGTCTAACAATCCTAAAATAATGAAAGAAAAGAATATAAACAAAGAAACCACCCGATCCTGTACTTGAATCGAGGGGTTACTCGAAGCAGGTGATCGTGTAAGGGATCGAGTGATGAATGAAAATGCAAGCAATTAAGATACGAAAGCTTCTAAGGATGGGGTAATCGACTCCTAAGTGTTCCTAACCAATACATATGTCTTACATGCCTCAAGCATATATTCCCTAGACAATGAATCTCTAAAATCTTGTTAAAAAACTCTCGTGATAGAAACAATCAACCTTGATCACTCCCCTACCCAACTCTCGTTGGAGAAACATGACCAAGCAGGCAATAAGAACCGATTCATTATTGTCAGTAAACCCCTTACTCATCTAATCTCTTAGGCTAAGTGAGTAAACCTCTAGAATTGGTTGATTCAAGCTTTTCATCTACACCTCTTGGTGGTAAAACACCCTAGATCTAATCTCACCCTCTCGGTTTGTTGACAGCATTAAGAACACCAATCTAGAAGGGAATTTATAAATAAAAAACAATCAAACTAAGACATCCTAACCGATCAAGAACACAAAATCATATATCCCATCCCTAGAAACTTTGCTACACTACTCGGAAATATTTGCAAGAAACATAAAAGCATATATGAACGAAAGTTACATTGTATTAAAAGATAGAGTAGAGAATAAAGAGTACAAAGTAGAAATCTAAAGAAATGATAAAAAGTTATGAAATAAATCCTAACAAAAAGTGAAAAGTGTTTTGAGTTGCTCAGTTCTCTCTCAGAAGCTATTGCTCTCTGGTTTGACGGTCTGCGGCGTGCTCGTTTGCGAGTGATGTAGTAACTTTTTGTATCAATTATTATCAATCCACAATTTGCATTAACCAACACACCAAGAATACACAAAGATGCTTAATCTATTCTTAAACAAGGAAAAAGTTCTTGTGTCACAACTTAACTAACAAAAAGATTCAAAGAAAAGAAACAAGAAAATGCAACTCAAGGCAAAAAGAACACAACTAGCAACAATACTGAAAATCAAGAATTAACAAGAGAACCTTGGGCAAGGTAATTGAATTAGGAGATAGCAAATCAATCCTAGATGTCTAAGTAACAATCAAGAACAATCCTATGGCTAGAACACTTATGCAAATCAATTCATTTCCATGATAGAGATCCTATGCTAATCAAGTGATAATCAACAATTTCCAAAGGCAATCACAAGGTAAGCATGCATTAATATCAAGTCTAAATACCACCAAGCACCCTAATCATCAATTTCCATTGGCTAGGAATGCAAAGCTCTTGAAAAGTTTGGTTCAGGAATTTCATCAAACACCTTGTGGGCATGGAAATCCTAAAGTCTAGATTTAAGCTTGATCAAGGCTATCTAGCAATATTATCACTAATCAAGATAGGAAATGCATAAAATAAACCCTAGACATCAAAGATCAACCATCTATCTCCCTAATCTACCAAGCCCAAAGTTCTTAAAAGATCTACTCACTAATCATCATGATCACACAAAGGAAAGAGTTTTGTCTTTGTGAAATCATAATAAAAGCTTGTAGATTAAGAGATTTGAAAGAAAAACTGCTATTAAAACTGGAAAATCCACCAAAGATTCAACAAAACCAAGTATGGAAAAGCTTAAGAACCCTAGGTGGCTACTTAACAAGAGATAATACAAGAGATATGTCTTCTTAATAGGTTTAGAGTATTTATAGTAAAGTAGAAGAGAACCTAGGTCAACCCAAAACAAACTGGGTCAAACCCGGTTCAAGAATAAAACAAGTGTGGTGCTGGCTCCATCGGCCATGGCTTGGCCGAGTGGTGCGGCCGCGTGTCTTCGATTGGTTTAGGTTTGGCCGCGTCGCCTGGCCGTGTGCGTGTTCGCACCCTCAGCCACTTAAGCTCCATCGGCCATGACTTGCCCGGGTGGTGTGGCCACGTGTGTCCTCGTGCCTTGGTCATCTGAACTCCATCAGCCATGGCTTTGCCGCGTGTGGTGGCCGTGTGTCTTCAACCGGTCTAGGTTTGGCCGTGTGTGGTGGCCGCGTGTGTCTCCGCACCTTAGCACACTCGAACTCCATCGGTTGAGCTTTGGCCAGGTGGGGAAGTCGCGTGGCTTTGATCGGGGAACTCTTGACCGAGTGGGATGGCCGCATGTGTCTTCGCACCTTCACCTTTCCATCTCCACTCTTCTTTGCTTCTTTGCATTAAAGCAAGCCCAAATGCTCCAAATGTGTAGATATACTCCAAGAACCTGAAAGATAACAAACTAGATGCAAATGCTCCTAAAACAACCTAGAATGACAAGATTATGCAACAAAACTATGCAAGAACAAGGCTTAAAACCCAACAAAAACACAAGATATCAACTCCCCCAAACTTATCTCTTGCTGGTCCTCAAGCAAGAACCAAACAAAAAGTGAGAGAGAGAGATTTAAAAATGGGATTCAGAACCTAAAGGCATGAGATAAAGGATTCAAACCAAAGTCCTTAGATGCAGTTCAATGGTGCTAAGATCAATCAAAATTCTTACAAATATTTTTCTAAGCTTAACACAATGCACACATTGATAATTATAAGTCAATATTAGGCTCTTATTAGTAGGAAATGGTTTCAAATCTCAACATGCTTCAATTTAGACCAAATGCAATGCAAGAATTCAAGGCTTGGTTCAATCTTATGCTTCTAACTACTCAACTAGCATCAAAGTACTATTAACTTGGGCATTGATCCTAGTCTAGTGAATAAGCAAGCTAACAAGGAAATACTCATCATAGATCCCTAATGCAAATATTATGCAATCCTACATGAAACATGCTAAACAAGATCCTAATATGCAATGCAAACTACATGAACACTCTTTTTTTTTTAAAGATTTTTGCTAAATTTTTTCAAATTTTTAGGGTTTTTCTATGCCTTAGATGCTTATGCAAATACTAATATGAAGATGCTAAAAATTTGAAATAAGAACACAAAACACAACATCACATGCTTTCTCAAACCCTCCCCAAAACTTAAATCACACAGTCCTCTGTGTGAAAGAAATTTGTAAGAGGATTCAAGATTAAAAACAAAACACAACTATGAAATGCAATGATATTTACAAGTTAAGGTGATGGTGGTACCTTAGGGATTGTGGAAGAAGTTGTCCACATCCATCTGCATGCTGTCATAGGAGTAGTTGGGGTCTTGTTGGTGACTTGGAGATGGACTTTGGGGCAGCTCGACGACGGAGATCGACCGGCACTCGGTCGAGTGCGTGTCCGAGTGGGGGGGGTCGAGCTGGACCGCGTGTGTCAAAATATTGAGCCTGCTGCTGGCAAAACTGCTGGTAGAGAGCTGGATGGGAGGGTAACTTGGATAACCTGGATAAGCAGCTGGAGGTGGGAAGCCATAGGGTGATCTGGGAAGGTGCTCGGTCGAGTACGTCGGGTGTGCTCGGTCGAGTGGGCACTCGAGTGACCCGGTTGAGTGCCTCGAAAACTGTTGTTCGCGGGTACTTGAGCTCATCTTCCTCTGATTTGGCTCATACATCGAAACCCTAGCTGGTTCCCAAGGGTTTGCAACTCTTGAAAGTGCTCTAGTTGAGCTACTTCTTCTCAAAGGGCTTGAATGGCTTGGAGATGAGTTTCCACTCTTTAGCTCAGCAATTTCCTTCTTTAAGCCCTTGATGGACTTAGCCATATTGCCCACCTTCTTCTTAAGTTTATCAAACCTCTTCCCATTCCACTTGCTCCATCTTTGCAAAAGTGTCAACCTCTTGCTATTCTCCCTCACTCCTCTACTATCTCTTGGGTTGGGCTCATAATCTTCAAAGTAGAATTGCTCCTCCCAATCAGCCATTTGTGAATTCCTAGCTTCTTCAACTCTAGGTTGAACTATCCCATCAAATCCAATGCTCCTCAGCTGGCCAAAAGTCAATGTTGGCTCCTTCTTGAATGGTGGTGAGCTCTTGGTTAGGCAAGATGAGTTGCTTCTTCCCAAGTGTTGGAAGCTCAAAATTGGAGATGTGATTTCCTTGATGCATCTCCTTGGCTAAAATGAGAGTAGAGGTGAGGTAGCTTGAGTCAATCCATATTGGTGAGACCCTTTCTCCTCTAAGTGGGACCTTGGCAGCTTGTAAGATTGGAGTAATGATGCCTCTAATGGTTAGTGCTCCTCTTGAGCCTTTGTTCTCCAACTTGCCTACCCAACTTCTCAAGTGAACCATGTAGTCAATGAGCACCATTGCTAGGTCAGTCTCCACAGTGCTCCCAAGAATGATGGTACCATTTCTTGCTTGAAAGATGATTCCATTGAGAGCCAAGTCAATCATCTTTAGCTCCCCCTCATTGATGTTCCCAGTTTCCTTCCTTGCAAAGAAGGTATTGGCAAGAGCTTTGTGGAAGTACTTTAGGACTGGGCTCCTTATTCTTGAGCTCTTGGAATTTGAGGATGAGTAGAATTTGTTGTCCCCAATGGTTTCCCACACAGAAAAGAGTTCTTCTCTTGGAATCATCAAATTCCTATTGCTCCCAACCTCAAAACCAAACACATTGGCTATCTTTTTCATTGAAAGCTCATGCCTCTTACCCTTGATTGTGAAGGAAATGTGACCAGCTCCAACCTCAGGATCTTTCCTTGCATATGTATGCAGCTTGACAGTGGCTAGGAACTCTCAACTTTCTTCTTTGTAGCTATCCATGCAAAGCCCCATGAACTTGGTAAGGTTGCTCTTCTCAAAGAGATACTCCACATCTCCATCAATTGCTAGCTTCTCCATGGTTTCCTTGTGTGGATATCTAGTCCCCAAGAACTCCATTCTCATGAAAGCATCATAGAGCTGCCTCTTTGACAACCCACAAGACTCTGCTTCACCATCATCCTCTAACTCTTCTTCTTCACTTTCTTCCTCACTCTCATTTTCACTCTCCTCTTGTTCAACCTCAACAGCTGGCCTCTTCCCTTTGGCCTTGTGTCTCCTCATAAACTCATTGAGAGTTGGCTCCCTTTCCTCCTCACTTTCAGTCCTCTCAGGATCTTTCTCAACTGACTCTGTCCTTGGACACGGCATCTGGCTCGACCGACTGCTCGAACCACCACTCGGTCGAGTGCATGATCGAGTGGGGCGTCGAGTTGTCCTTCTAGCTTCTCCTCTTGATTCAAGGTCAGCATCACGACGTTCCATGGAGCTTGCAGCGATTTGTTGAGACTTCCTGGTGATCTTAGAAGACATTTTCAAAAGGAACTGAAAGGAATAGACTCAAAGCTCAAAGTTAATAGGTTAGTGACCCAAAAACTTGAAAGAACAAAGCTTGAACAAAAGATGAACTTTGAGAGAGATTTTAAAACTTGAATTTAGTTGATTTGAGCAAATGAGAGTGTGTGAGAGGTATAGGATCGTGCAAGGTCTATATAAAGAAGCTAAGGGGACAAGGAGACAAGGGTGGAGCGTCCATACCATTCAAATTTGAATTGGGAATCTTTGACCTGCTTTTTGCTGCCACTTGACCCCACACTCGACAGTACACGGTCGAGCACCTTGACTAATTTTGAAATTTCAAAATTTTTCTCATTGTTCTTCCCTCCACTCGATCGTTCTAACGACTTGAAGATCAAATGGGCCTTGCTTCTTCTCCAGCTCGGTCGAGTACCTCTCGTGGGCTGGTCGAGTGGGCTTGCGAGTCTCCCTCTCCTAGTCTAAATCTTTCCTTAACCAACTACATTCTCACTAAAAAGCCTGTCCAACAAAAACATAAAAGAAAACACATCATAACTCCTAAGACATTAAAGCATATTTACAAAAGATACCTTAGGGACTTCCTCCCTAGTGAGCTTGTTTAGAGTCACTAAGCTTGACTTTGGTTTCCTTCTTAAACTTGGTCTAGATACCAAGGAGGTGATGAAATCCTCCCTGGAACCTCTTGGTCACTGTGAAGTTCATCCTTGATAACCTCACCCTTAACACGCAAACCATATTTCTTCTTGATTTTGAGCCTTGGTCTTGCTTTCCTCAAAGACCTCTTGTTCAGCTTAACTTGGAGATCCTCAACCATACTAGTCAGCTCTTGAACTGACCTCTTAAGCTTCTCCACAGAATCCTCTTGAAGTGCTAGCTCAGCCTTTGGAGTTACCTTATCAGTTAGACCTTCTTGACCACCTTTGTCCTTGATAGTAAAAGGCTGATCATCAATGGTAGGAAGGTTGGTTGGGTTATAGATGTTGAACTCCATAACTATACCCTCAGCAATATTCAAGGTCACAAGACCTTCCTTGACATCAATGACTGCTCCAACAGTGGCTAAGAATGGCCTCCCAATGATGATAGGAACTTCAAGTTCTTTGTCAATCTCCAATACAACAAAATCTGTATGAACCCTTGCCTTCCCTATCTTGAGTGGGACATTCTCCAACCTTCCAACTACTTCTCTGTTTGACCCATCAGCTAGGCAAACATGGAGGTTGGTGGATTTGAAATCAGTTCTCCCCAGCTTTTAAGCTATGGAGTATGGCATCACACTAGTTGAAGCTCCCAAATCACAAAGGCATTGGTTGTAGTGAAGATAAACTGATTCTGCAACGCAGATAGAATGGTCATGGATCCTTAAGCTTAATTGGGATGATCACTCCTCCAAGGTTCTCAAGATCCTTCTCATCTTGAGCTTGAGCCTTCTTCTTTGACAAATCAAGCAAAAAATCTCTATAGAGAGGATAAGGTTCATACTGTTCCAAGGCAGGCCCTCTCTCCTCTTCTTGGTAACCAATGATGACTTCTTGTATAGCCATCACTTCTTCTTGTTTCTCAACCACAACTTCTTCCCTCAAGGCTTCCTCATCCTTTTGTTGCTTAGCCAACATCTCTTTTTCTCAATTATTTCCCTTAATTCCTTGATCCTTTGTGCTTTGAAACATCCTGGGAATGGTAGAGGTGGTTTGCAAGCAAAAGGGATGTACTTAGCAGGTTTAACAGCTCCTGCTCCTTCAGCTCGATCGACCACTCGATCAGGCACTCGGTTGAGTGCTGGCTCGAGTAACTGGTCGAGTGCAATGGCGGGTTCAGGTTGCTCTGCACAAACTTCACTCAAAGCTTCAATAACTGACCAATCCTCCCCATCTTGAATATCACTGTCCTCAGTGACTTCCTCATCAGAGATATGGATGGCTTTTGCAGTGAACTCCCTTGGATTTTGAACAGCTTTTCCAGGGA
>NC_025693.1:10536049-10548771 GCF_000633955.1 Camelina sativa
GATGGTAAGGTGTTTCAATTCCCCTTATGCTGTTGCAGTATAAGAGGTATCAATCCTAAATGAGTGTTTGTGAACAATTAAGATATGTATATGAATCTAAGTTAAGCCAAATGTAAAGATTGTTTGTCACTAACAATCCTAAGATGAAAATGTAAGATGCAGAAAGTAAAACTACAAGAACTAAGAGCTAAATGCAAATAGAACAGAATGATTGCAGCTAATATGAAACAAGAACAGAAATAGAAACTATGCTAATGAACTAATGCAAGACAATGATGAACAGTACAATAAGTAAATGCAACTGGAATGCAATTAGAATGATACTAGAGATAATACAGGACAACTACAAATCATAAGCCAAAGTTCTGGGGATGAACTCGAGCAAGCACTCGATCGAGTGTAGATCGAGTGCAGGGTCGAGCTGGATAAATCCGGGAAACAGAGCAACACAATATAAACAGAGCAATGCAAATACGAATCAATCAACAAGCTAGCAACAGGATTAAGACTTAAAAATCAATAAACAAAGAAGGCCTTAAGGAGGGATTCATGGGCTGAACTAATCATTGTGGTTATCTAACTTGGTCAACAAATCTCAAGCAAACTTTGAGCTAATCTCTAGACATATAAATCTAAGACAAGTTTCTTCCACTCTCATGGCAAGAAACAATCAAACCTATGCAATTCTAGACTTGTTCTCACACAGTAAAGAATCTACACAAGCAGGCATTAAGCAATACATCTCAAACAAAACAAGACCTCTAATCTCTTAGCAAGCCTAATGGTAAACTCTAGATCTAGCCTTATCTATGCTTCTTAAACATTGGTGTGATGCAAAGAAGCTTGAAATCAAACCCTACCCTCTGAGATATAGATAGGATCACATTAAGAACATCTAGCCTAGAAGAGATCTACAACAATCAAGCTTGACCAAATCACACAAATCACAAGATCAATCCTGCCTAACCCATCCTCAAGATCCTAAAGAACTACTCACAAGAACACATGATGAACAAAGTCAAAGACCCAGAAAATATTGAAACTTGCATTATTAGAAAGATAAAACAGAGATCTACAATATTGAAAAAGAAACAAAACTCAAAATCTTTATATCTTGAAAGTTATGAAACCAACAAAATACAAGAATCTAGTCTTTTCTCTATAAAACAAGTACAAAATCTAAAAAAAATAAAATTGCAAAAAGAATAATTCCCAAAAGGGTAAAAACTAGGTTTAGAGAATATCTAAAAGCTGGACTCTTTTGGTGGCTGGAGGTACAAGGCTTTATATAGGAGAGGGAGTGGAAGCCCTAAAACTACTAAAAGACAAAATAGTCAACGGCTCGGTCAACTTGACCTGTGCTCGGTCGAGTGGCAGGTCGAGCTGGCTTTTCTCGTGCATTCTCCACTCGGTCGAGTCCTCCTCAGCACACGGTCGAGTGTCTGTTCGAGTGTGCGGTCGAGTTGGACTCCGGACCTTGTTGTTTCAGCCTTAACTCTCTTGCTTTCTCCTCATGATTGCTTCACTTCTCCTCAGCATTGCTTCCATGCTCCTTAAGCTCCAAAATCACCTGTTTATGCATGAAAAGATGCAAATACAATGCAACTAAACTATAATGCATGATTGGTCCTAAAGCTATGCAATAATGGTCAAAATGGATAGCAAAAGATACAAAAGATGTGAATATATTAAGGGAAAACAAGGTCAAATATATGAACATCAGAAAGTAGAGTACATGTTAGGGAAGGGTACCCAGGCTCACTGAGTAATCTTAGATTACTCATGTTGTAGTTTCTTGTGTGTGCAGGGAGCGTAGTTGAGTGTAGAGCCGGAGCAAACGTTAGGGTATCGGATAGGATTGTTTTGTGTGTTGGTTTTGCAAAACGCTATATTTTCCAAGATATATTCTATGATTTATCCGACTATTATGTATATTGCTTTGATAAACTTATTTTCAATGTAATAATTTATTAAAGTAATATAACTCGGTTTTTTTTTGGGGGAAATATGGCAAGTTGCATCCGATACATTGGCCTTGTCCGGGCCAACACAATGCGCCAGGACCGTGAGGGTTGCAAAGCCTAAGCGAACCTTGGCCGTGGGCGGAGCTGCGTCCAGGAGGACTGGTCGGGAAGCTGCAGCTTCTGTCAGGTGCGATCTCCCACATGTGGTGTTCCGCGGGCTGTCCGTGTCCTCGTCCGGGGCATAGGGCGGTGTGGGGGTGTTACACTCAAGGTGGGCTCGCATCATATGGCCCAAGTGGCACATGTCGAACAGGAACTTGACCTCTCTTGCGATGCCTAACTGCTTCATCGTCTCTCGGTGAGGGTAGCGGGTACCAATGAAACTCATCCTGCAGAAAACCTTAAAAAGCTTTGCCGGAGTCTCCACTTCTTTCTGCTTCAGCCTCCGCGAGGCTTGGCGTGTTCTTTCTCTCTGCTCCTCCTCTCGCTCACGGTTCTCCTCCTCTGGGTCTCGATCCTCTTCCTCAGCTGCTCTCTCAGCTACCTTCTCAGTCTTTTCAGAGGCTGGTCTTTTTCCTCTTGCAACCGCAGCTATGCTCCTTAGACGCGACGTTTGGATCTCCTCTGGCTTGTCTCCACCGGTATCAGAATTGACCTACATAGGGTCGGTAACAGTTCTCTCAGACGTAGATAGGTCCCTACGTCGAGGAGATCGGCGATCAGCAATTGCCATCGGACTCAATGAGCGAACTCAGTTGTCTACATGATTGGTTGCTCGAGCACCGGATCAGGTGACGGATCGGGTTGATCATCGGGTTGGAGAAGCGAAACGTCCAGCCAGTGGTTGGGAATACGGAACGTCTCTTCTTCCTTGGTATTCTCGAGGTTCAACGGCATCACCTCCGGTTGTAGCAGGGGCGGAGGTTGATCTTCTTCCCTTTCTTTGGTAGGTTTTCGTGTCTGGTTCCAATATCGAATCCTCAAGAAGAAAGAAAAGCTAAACTTCAAGGTTAATAGGGTTAGTTCCCTGATAACTCTCTAATTTACATGTTTTAAGCACCCTTTTTTGTTCATATTTTCATTGTATTTTTAGGTAATTATCTGTAGGAATTTGCATTTAGGCCATTTAGGGTGTTGCATTCTTGCATTTGTGCATTTTGGATGAAAACAGGTACTTTAGAGCCTAAAAAGAGCAAAAAGAAGGGTTAACAAGTTGCAGCATTCACAAGGAATGAACTGGTTACATTTATAGGGTTTACACAGAAGCATCAAGAAGGAAAAAGGAGGCACCCGACCATACCACCCGATAATAGCCACATAGCACCTGTCGAGTTCATGACGAGACCTTCAAATATCGACTCGAATGAAGAATTTACGTTTTGATTCAGCTTCTGAGTTCTGCAACAAAGTTCTTGGAAATCGAGTTATGTTTCCAATGGTGGTGATTTGAGGCCAATCGGATGTGCGGTTCAAGAGTTATTTCTGTTTTAGTGAACGTATATACATCCAGATCGAAGAATGGAACCATCCGAAGTGGGGCTCGAGTTCCACCTCGTGTAGCATGTTCGGATACCTACTGACGTGGCTAGTTCAACCTGTTTTCTTATAAATACCCTCTCTTAATCCTATTTTTGACAGACAAGAGGCGAGAGCCGCTTCTACTCTTTTTTTAGCATTTTTTTCATGTTTTTGTTCTTCTTTCAACTTGAATTCTGTTTACATTTTGCTATTGCTTTTTTTTGTTAAAACATTTATCTCTTTCTGATCTTTATGATTATGCAATTTTTATTTATTTCTGGGTGTATGTTCTTTCCCATGAGATATGAGTAGTGAATCAAAGTTTCTAGGGATGGGATAGGCAATTTTGTGTTCTTGATCGGTAGGATGTCTTAGCTTGGTTGTTTATGTTTTATAAATTCCTTTCTAGATTGGTGTTCTTAATGCTATCAACAACCCGAGAGGGTGAGATTAGATCTAGGGTATTTTACCATCGAGAGATGTAGATAAAATGCTTGAATAAATCAATGCTAGAGATTTACCCACTTAGCCTAAGAGATTAGATGTGTAAGGAGTTTATTGACAATAATGAATCGGTTTGTATTGCGTACTTGGTCATGTTTCTCCAATGAGAGTTGGGTAGGGAAGTGATCAAGGTTGATTGTTTATATCACGAGAGTGTTTTAACAAGAATTTAGAGATTCATTGTCTAAGGAATATTTGCTTGAGGCATGTAGGACATCCATATTGGTCAGGAATACTTAGGAGTCAATTACCCCATCCTTAGGAGCTTTCGCATCTTGACTGTTTACTGTTTTATATCAACCCGACCACCAACCCGATCTGGTACTCGATCACCTGCATCCCCCACCCGAACCCCTACCCGAACCTGTCTACTCGAGCACCTGCTCGTGTAACCTTTCGGGTTCTTGATCGGGTACTTGTATACACCAACCGTTTGCCACGAGAACCAAGACATCAAAGGACGGTATCAGAGTAGAACAAGAAGAAGTGGGATAAACTCTTCAAAGGAGAAGGAAGGTTGGTGATAGCGATGCTCCCACTACTCATACTCAGAGGTATGGGATAGTGCCTCCTGCTGTGCACAACACAACCTTCACAATCAAGAGTAGTCTGATCTCAATGGTTCGGAGCAACATATTTCATGGACTGCCTACTGAAGACCCCCTTGCACATCTTGATGAGTTTGACAGGCTATGTAACCTCACCAAAATAAATGAGTTAATGAGGATGCATTGAAGCTGAGATTGTTTCCTTTTTCTCTAGGAGATAAAGCCCATCAGTGGGAGAAGACTTTACCTTCTGGAAAAATCACCTCTTGGATTGATTGTAAGAAGGTCTTCCTTGCAAAGTTCTTCTCTAGTTCAAGGACTGCACGTTTGAGGAACGAAATTTTCGGATTTCTCCAACAAAAATGGCGAGTCTTTCAGTGAAGCATGGGAGCGCTTCAAATGCTACTAGAGACAATCCCCACACCATGGATTCAATGATGCATCTTTGTTGAGTTCTTTGTATAGAGGTGTTATTCCCAGTATCAGAATACTTCTAGACCCAGCCTCCAATGGAAGTTTCATGAATAGAGATGTAGCTGAAGGTTGGGAATTAGTAGAGAATCTTGCTCAATGCGATGCAAATTAGAGTGAGGAATATGATTTCAGCTTAAAGGGAGGTGTTGATTCTGAGGAAGGGCATATGAAAGAACTAAAAGCCTTAAATGAGAAGGTTGAGAAGCTAGATAAACTCCGTCTAACCCAACAGGAGCAAGTACATGTTGTCTGTGAAGATGGGCAGTTTATGGTCCCAATCTATCCTCCACAACATCCCAAGCAGGCTCCTGCTCAAGATCAAGAACTGAGGAATATGCTTCATCAAGTTCTACAAGGTCAAGCTAATGAAGCTATGGAAACAGCTAGGCTGTTTACAGAGATGAACAACAAACTGGACTACATTAACAATGCCCTTAATCTCAATATTGAAGATTTAACCTCCAGACTTCATCACCTTGAAAGCTTGGCTGCTTCTACTTGTTCAGGACAACTCCCAGGGACATCAATACTCCATTAAAGGGAGTTGGCTACTATCCATGCTATCACCTTAAGCGATTTACCTGCCTATGAAGAAAACATTACAATCATTGGGGACAATGCAGTTCAAGATGGGGATTTATGTGAAAATCATTATGTAGTCTTTGAGGGTGTAAATGGGCCAAAAGCAGAGATTTTTGCAGCATATTTGGAAGCTCCAAGGGGAGCACGACCCTATAACACGACCCCATGTTCGAGTTCATGTTCGGGGCCATGGTCGGATCATACTCCAGCTCTTCCAGAACGCCCAGATTCAATCTCCAAGCTTCCCCAATAGCTATAGTCAAGAAATCCCGCATCTGGTGGGTTGTCAGCACTTCAAAATACTAACACTCTCAAGGATTCTGTGAGGGAGTTGACAACTACAGTGAAGAAGATCAGTGGGAAAATCAAGAAACTTCAAGGGAAAGTCAGTGGTTCTTCCTCAACGAAAGCAAAGCAAGGGCTGCATATAACGATGAGGAATAACACTTTTAGCATTGATCCTGGAAAAAGAAGAAAAATAAAATCTTAGGGATTAGAGAGGACTTCATCTCCTCTCTATAAATCTTCCAAAGCATGAGAAAGGTGAAAAGTCAAGCTTAGTGACTTTAAACAAGCTCACTTGGGAGGAAGTCCCAAAGGTATCCTTCTAAATATGGCTTAAGTTTTTTGTTGTTTTGATTTCTTTTCTTTAGTGTCTTTGAATTCTAGGAATAAAATACATTAAGTGTTAAGGGGATATTGAATGACCTAGAGCCTATCTGATGCCTAACCTGATGGGGTACTTGATGCCCTACCTGATGCATGACTCGGATGCTGGTCCGAGCAACAGGTCCGCACACATCAACGAGCTCACTGATGAGCCAAATCCAGCAACCACTGGAGCTGAGAACAAGCCTGAACGTACATTGGGAAGCATGGAAGCTGTTGTGACGTCTTTCTTCACCAACCCATGAGGTATCACATTCATCTAACCTTTGTAAATAACATTGCATTAAAGTTTGTTCTATTCTGTGATTCTTGGATTCTTTTTCAGACTTTTATTTATACAGCTAGAATGTATATAACATTGTGTTTTATTTTCTTATTTTCTTAGTTCAAATTTTTGCATGCTAGTTTTATTCATTTGAGTCTGCATCTATGTGCATTGAAAAAACACAAAAAAAAATTGAAAAAATAAAAAAAAAAATAAAAAGAGTGTTCATGTAGTTGCATTTACATATTAGGATTGAGTCTAGTTTGCTTTATATAGGATTGTTACATATGCATCTTAGGGGACAATGATTAAAACTACCTTGTTTAAAGTCAAACCTTAGGATTGAAGCTATAGCCCTTAATCACAGTTCACTGTTGCTAGATCACTCTTTGGAAAAAAATGAAAAAATCTTTGTTTAGAACCTTGTGTCTTTTGAATGCTTCCTCCACTTGCTTGAACATTGAATCATCTCTATATTATTGGACTTAACTTGAACTTGTCTTGCTTATGGAATTTGAATACTTGCTCATGATAACTCTAAGCTCGGGTTAGCACTCCATTTTTACCAATCTTTTCGTTTAACCCGATTTGTTTTTCCCTACCCTTGAACCCAAACCTTTCTTTCAAACCTTGTTGTGAATTGTTGAGTGAGGCATTTTCAATGTGCTATAGGATGTGAAACCTTGAGAGTATTGAGAACGACAAAGAACTGCCTCTTGATTTAGCTAAGTTAGATTCATTTGAACTAGCTAATAGAATTGGTCTTGAAAGATAGGTGGTTAGCATGTTTATTTTGGGTTGGGTTAAGAAATTAAAAAAAAAAAAAAAAGAAGAAGAAAAGAAGTCCCTATGGTTAGAATCATGTAGCTCTAAGTCTTTTAGTAAAAAAAAAAAAGAGAAAAAAATCTTGCTATAGTCTCCTAGAAAGAAAGAAAGAAAAATAGACATATTAGGAAGATAGCAAAGAAAGAAAGAAAAAAAAGAAAAAAAAAAAGAGAGAGAGCTAGATGTTTAAAGTTTAGACCTTAGGGATTATTATAAAAAAAAAAAAAAAAGTTAAAATCAAGGTTATGGGTAGTTTTATTCTAGGGGGTTTAACATAAAAAAAAAATGAATGAGAAAAGGGTAGATTATCGAGAGTTAAGCTTTGTATTCCTAAATTGTTCTCAATCTTAGATAGTTTTCACAAATGTCTAGCATTCCTTCTTTTGAAAGAAAACCACCCAAAGAATTTGTTTGAAACCACCTTACCAAAAAAGCCTTACCCTTGAAACCGATTGAGCTCGACTCACCTTCCATTTGCAAGAATTCGCCAAACACTTAAATGAATGTGAAAGAGATGTTCTTTGGAAGTGCAAGTCCTTACTTTTAGTTGGAGGTTTAAATAGATCGATGCATGGTAATGAGCATAGAAAAATATTTGTAAGTATGTTGATTGATTATAGCACCATTAAACTATATTTAAGGACTATAACTTGAATCCTTCGCTTAGCACAAAAAGGTTATGAGTCCCCATTTTTTAACTCACCCTCCTACTTCCTTGCTAGAGGACTAGCAAGATTTAAGTTTGGGGGTCTGATAACTCTCTAATTTACATGTTTTAAGAACATTTTTTTGTCTATATTTTGCATTGTATATACCCTAACCTTAGTATTTTTAGGTCATTATCTGTAGAAATTTGCATTTTGGCCATTTAGGATGTTGCATTCTTGCATTTGTGTATTTTGGATGAAAACAGGTACTTTAGAGCCTAAAAAGAGCAAAAAGAAGGGTTAACAAGTTGCATCTTTCACAAGGAAGGAACTGGTTACATTTATAGGGTTTACACAGAAGCATCAAGAAGGAAAAAGGAGGCACCCGACCATACCACCCGATAATTGCCACATAGCACCTGGTCGAGTTCATGACGAGACCTTCAAATATCGACTCGAATGAAGATTTGACGTTGGGATTCAGCTTCTGAGTTCTTCATCGATGTTATTGGAAATCGAGTTCTCTTTCCAATGGTGGTGATTTGAGGCCAATCGGATGTGCGGTTCAAGAGTTTATTTCTGTTTTAGTGAGCGTATATACATCCAGATCGAAGAATGGAACCATCCGATCACCTATCCGATGATGCACCTGAAGTGGAGCTCGAGTTCCACCTCGTGTAGCATGGTCGGATACCTGTTTACGTGGCTAGGTCAACCTGTTTCCTTATAAATACCTCCGCTTAATCCTATTTTCGACAAACAAGAGGCGAGAGCCGCTTCTACTCTTTTCTTAGCATATCTTTTCATGTATTTGTTCTTTTTTCATCTTGAATTCTGTTTACATTTTGCTATTGCTTCTTTTTAATAAAACGTTTATCTCTTTCTCATCTTTATGATTATGCAATTTTTATTTATTTCTGGGTTTATGTTCTTTGCCATGAGATCTGAGTAGTGAATCAAAGTTTCTAGGGATGGGATAGGCAATTTTGTGTTCTTGATCGGTAGGATGTCTTAGCTTGGTTGTTTATGTTTTATAAATTCCTTTCTAGATTGGTGTTCTTAATGCTATCAACAAACCGAAAGGGTGAGATTAGATCTAGGGTGTTTTAGCATCGAGAGATGTAGATGAAATGCTTGAATAAATCAATGCTAGAGATTACTCACTTAGCCTAAGAGATTAGATGTGTAAGGCGTTTATTGACAATAGTGAATCGGTTTGTATTGCCTACTTGGTCATGTTTCTCCAACGAGAGTTGGGTAGGGAAGTGATCAAGGTTGATTGTTTCTATCACAAGAGTGTTTTAACAAGATTTTAGAGATTCATTGTCTAAGGAATATTTGCTTGAGGCGTGTAGGACATCCATATTGGTCAGGAACACTTAGGAGTCAATTACCCCATCCTTAGGAGCTTTCGCATCTTGATTGTTTACTGTTTTTATATCAACCCGACCACCAACCCGATCTGGTACTCAATCACCTGCATCGTGTGGTACTTTGAGTTGTTCTTTATTTTTGTTCTTTCTGTTTTCTTATTTTTGTTCACATTAGGTTGATAGATAAAACCCCTATTATTACTTGGCTTGACTTGCTTGTTTCTGATTGCATCCTATCTACTAGCGTAACAACCATTTGGATTGATAACACTTTGTACTAAAAGAAAAAGCTTTTAGGGTGAGAGACTTATCGTTTTGTGCTGCTGAGGGAGAAGGGTTCGAATCCTTTAAATAGAGTAGGGTTAGCAGCTTGGGCTTCACCGAGAGTGGGCTTGGCCTTGTGGAATTCGGACGCCTCTCGCCACCCGAGTAGAGACACGATCAGGCCCGTCGAGTACGGTGTCGGGTTGACCCTCAGGTTCCCCAAATTTTCCTTTTTCACTCTTTTTTTTATGTAAATATGCAAAAATAGAAAGTAAAATGAAACAAATAAATCAGAATTAAAATAAAATTAAAGATACCTTTGGGACTTCCTCCCAAGTGAGCTTGTTTTAAGTCACTAAGCTTGACTCTTCATGCTCTTTAAGCATGGGATTTAGGAGGGAGAGGTTCTGGAATCCTCTCCACTGTAGCAGGCTGATTCAATTGATTCTCCAAATCTTGTCTAGGTTCCACAGCAAATGTGGTGTTGACTTCTTCAAGATGTTTGACTTTTCTTTGCTTTGTTTTGGTGGAAAAAACTTGACCATCAATTGTTGGCCTCTTAATTCCCTTCTTGACATCAAACTCCATCTTGAAGTGCTCCCCATGCTCGATTCTGATCTTGCCTTGCTTCACCTCAATCACTGCACCTACTATTACCAAGAACGGTCTCCCTAGGATCAATGGATCGTCTGGTTCCTTATCCATATCAAGGATCATGAAATAAGTAGGGACTTCCACCCTTCCAATCCTGAGAGGCAAATTTTCCAGGATCCCAATCGTATGTCTGATTGTTCTATCAGCTAGAACCAAATACAGACTACTTGGTTTAAAACTGGTGAAACCCATCTTGTTGGCAATTGACAGTGGCATGATACTGACTGAAGCTCCCAGATCGCACAAGCAATTTTTGAAAATCTGAAGTCCTATCGAGCATGGCAAAGTAAAAGAGCCAGGATCCTCCAATTTTTCCTCGAGTCGCAGCTCAGGATCTAAGCATACTCCACTCCTTAGAATCTCATACCCAATCTCCTTGACCGCTTCCTTAACCTCATTCTCCAGCCGAGCTGCTTCCTTGGTAATTTCCTCTTGAAGTTCATGTGGTGGCAAAAGCTTAGGTGGTGGAGCTTTACGCTTGGCCATACGCTCTGCAAGCGCCTCCAATTGGATGCCAAGAGTAGCATTGAACCTTTCCTCTAGTTCCCCTTCTGCTGCTATAGGCAGTTGAGGTTGATCTCTTATCTTAACATCTACTCGATGTATCTTCCGATCACCATCATCGGGTGAGTCATTGGGTTCTGCCTCGGGTGATTCTTTGATTTGGGATTCTTGAACCAGTGCTCGATCATCAACTCGATCAGTCTCCTCGGGTAAAGGCTCGGGTTCATACTTGGATATGTAGTACTTGGCCTCATTTCTCCCATAGTGATCCATATCCTCCCCATCTTAAACATCACTGTCCTCAGTGAGGTAATCTTCATAATCATCATCAAGGAAGATGGCTTGGGCAGTGGCATAGTCCTTTGGGTTCTGAACAGCTTTACCTGGAAGCTGGTTGATCTTTGGAGCTGGTTGGTTGTTGTGGTGGCCCTCTAGGTACCTCAGCTTAGTATTTAGTGAATCTTACTTAGCGTTCAAATCATTATATCCAGAATTGATCTTGTTGCTCATTTCCGCAAACCGTTTTGCGGTGTCCATAGCAGTGGATGCTTGATTTTGAATCATCTGCTGAATTAGGCCGCGTAAGTCAGCTTCTTGTGATTGGTTCTGCGGGCCTTGTTGTTGGAATCCAGGTGGTGCAATGGGTTGGTGGTAATTTCCCGAGTTACCTGGTTCCCCTGCGGGCCTTAGGAGCATAGCCTTGATTGTATTGGACAAAAGGCTTCTGCTGAACCTGGTTCCCCTGAACTGCTCATGGGTAGATCTGATCTTGAGGGTTGGCAACATTCGGGTTACGGTATGATAGGTTCGGATTCGGCTTGTAATTGTTTTACCCTTTGTTGTAACCTCCTTGGTTGTTGGTGTAGTTCACATCCTCTATCTGAACATTCTTCTCATCTTGTTGTAAAAACTGCTCTTCCTCTGATATTGCATGAACATGCTGCTGCTGGCTGAGTAGTTTATCGAGCTTGTCATTGAGGACTTTCATGTCCCTCTTGTACTTGGTATCTTCCTCTCCAGTAGTTCGCAATTGTGATCATACTCCTCATTGTAATGCCCATCAGATTGAGCCAAGTTCTCCACTAGGTCTCAACCTTCATCAACATCCTTGTTGAGGAAGTTACCATTGAATACGGTGTCCAGCAACATCTGTATCTTGGAGATCACTCCTCTGTAAAGTGTGCTCAGCAACAAAGCATTGCTGAAGCCATGGTAAGGACATCTGGTAGTGTATCCCTTGAAATGTTCCCAAGCATCACTGAACGTCTCATTGTTCTTCTGACCAAAGCTGGAAATGTCATTTTGCAGCCTTGTGGTTCTGGAGTTGGAGAAAAATTTGTGCAGAAATGCCTTCTTGCAAGCTTCCTAAGTGGTGATGGACTCCTTGGGGAATGATTTCTCCCAGATGTGCGCTTTGTCTCCCAAAGAGAATGGGAAAAGTCGGAGTTTGAATCCATCCTCACTAACTCCATTTATCTTGGTGAGGCTACAAAGCCTATCCAATTCATCCAGATGATCCAATGGGTCCTCCATTGGCAATCCATGAAACTTGTTGCTCTGTATCATCTGGATGAGACTACTCTTGATCTCAAAATTGTTGTTCTTCACAGCAGGTGGCACAATGCCATTCCTTTGAGTATGAGTAGATGGAGCATCCCCTACTCCTATGTTGGTCTGTGCTTGAGGAGCTGGTGGACCGTTCATTATTTCCTCAATTGTTGCTGGTTGCGGTTGTCGAACTTGTTGTTGTCTGAGTAACCTTGGTCTGTCGATGTTGTCGATGAAAGGACTTAAGTTTTGGCTACCCTTGGATCGTGTTTGCATGCACAGGTAGGTGACCGAGTGAGTACACGAAGGTCAACCTGATCCAGGTGATCGAGTGACGGGTCGAGTGGGTGCTCGGGTTGTACCTAAGATTCAAAACAAACAAA
>NC_025693.1:10550378-10571491 GCF_000633955.1 Camelina sativa
CAAATCCAGCAACCACTGGAGCTGAGAACAAGCCTGAACGTACATTGGGAAGCATGGAAGCTGTTGTGACGTCTTTCTTCACCAACCCATGAGGTATCACATTCATCTAACCTTTGTAAATAACATTGCATTAAAGTTTGTTCTATTCTGTGATTCTTGGATTCTTTTTCAGACTTTTATTTATACAGCTAGAATGTATATAACATTGTGTTTTATTTTCTTATTTTCTTAGTTCAAATTTTTGCATGCTAGTTTTATTCATTTGAGTCTGCATCTATGTGCATTGAAAAAACACAAAAAAAAATTGAAAAAATAAAAAAAAAAATAAAAAGAGTGTTCATGTAGTTGCATTTACATATTAGGATTGAGTCTAGTTTGCTTTATATAGGATTGTTACATATGCATCTTAGGGGACAATGATTAAAACTACCTTGTTTAAAGTCAAACCTTAGGATTGAAGCTATAGCCCTTAATCACAGTTCACTGTTGCTAGATCACTCTTTGGAAAAAAATGAAAAAATCTTTGTTTAGAACCTTGTGTCTTTTGAATGCTTCCTCCACTTGCTTGAACATTGAATCATCTCTATATTATTGGACTTAACTTGAACTTGTCTTGCTTATGGAATTTGAATACTTGCTCATGATAACTCTAAGCTCGGGTTAGCACTCCATTTTTACCAATCTTTTCGTTTAACCCGATTTGTTTTTCCCTACCCTTGAACCCAAACCTTTCTTTCAAACCTTGTTGTGAATTGTTGAGTGAGGCATTTTCAATGTGCTATAGGATGTGAAACCTTGAGAGTATTGAGAACGACAAAGAACTGCCTCTTGATTTAGCTAAGTTAGATTCATTTGAACTAGCTAATAGAATTGGTCTTGAAAGATAGGTGGTTAGCATGTTTATTTTGGGTTGGGTTAAGAAATTAAAAAAAAAAAAAAAAGAAGAAGAAAAGAAGTCCCTATGGTTAGAATCATGTAGCTCTAAGTCTTTTAGTAAAAAAAAAAAAGAGAAAAAAATCTTGCTATAGTCTCCTAGAAAGAAAGAAAGAAAAATAGACATATTAGGAAGATAGCAAAGAAAGAAAGAAAAAAAAGAAAAAAAAAAAGAGAGAGAGCTAGATGTTTAAAGTTTAGACCTTAGGGATTATTATAAAAAAAAAAAAAAAAGTTAAAATCAAGGTTATGGGTAGTTTTATTCTAGGGGGTTTAACATAAAAAAAAAATGAATGAGAAAAGGGTAGATTATCGAGAGTTAAGCTTTGTATTCCTAAATTGTTCTCAATCTTAGATAGTTTTCACAAATGTCTAGCATTCCTTCTTTTGAAAGAAAACCACCCAAAGAATTTGTTTGAAACCACCTTACCAAAAAAGCCTTACCCTTGAAACCGATTGAGCTCGACTCACCTTCCATTTGCAAGAATTCGCCAAACACTTAAATGAATGTGAAAGAGATGTTCTTTGGAAGTGCAAGTCCTTACTTTTAGTTGGAGGTTTAAATAGATCGATGCATGGTAATGAGCATAGAAAAATATTTGTAAGTATGTTGATTGATTATAGCACCATTAAACTATATTTAAGGACTATAACTTGAATCCTTCGCTTAGCACAAAAAGGTTATGAGTCCCCATTTTTTAACTCACCCTCCTACTTCCTTGCTAGAGGACTAGCAAGATTTAAGTTTGGGGGTCTGATAACTCTCTAATTTACATGTTTTAAGAACATTTTTTTGTCTATATTTTGCATTGTATATACCCTAACCTTAGTATTTTTAGGTCATTATCTGTAGAAATTTGCATTTTGGCCATTTAGGATGTTGCATTCTTGCATTTGTGTATTTTGGATGAAAACAGGTACTTTAGAGCCTAAAAAGAGCAAAAAGAAGGGTTAACAAGTTGCATCTTTCACAAGGAAGGAACTGGTTACATTTATAGGGTTTACACAGAAGCATCAAGAAGGAAAAAGGAGGCACCCGACCATACCACCCGATAATTGCCACATAGCACCTGGTCGAGTTCATGACGAGACCTTCAAATATCGACTCGAATGAAGATTTGACGTTGGGATTCAGCTTCTGAGTTCTTCATCGATGTTATTGGAAATCGAGTTCTCTTTCCAATGGTGGTGATTTGAGGCCAATCGGATGTGCGGTTCAAGAGTTTATTTCTGTTTTAGTGAGCGTATATACATCCAGATCGAAGAATGGAACCATCCGATCACCTATCCGATGATGCACCTGAAGTGGAGCTCGAGTTCCACCTCGTGTAGCATGGTCGGATACCTGTTTACGTGGCTAGGTCAACCTGTTTCCTTATAAATACCTCCGCTTAATCCTATTTTCGACAAACAAGAGGCGAGAGCCGCTTCTACTCTTTTCTTAGCATATCTTTTCATGTATTTGTTCTTTTTTCATCTTGAATTCTGTTTACATTTTGCTATTGCTTCTTTTTAATAAAACGTTTATCTCTTTCTCATCTTTATGATTATGCAATTTTTATTTATTTCTGGGTTTATGTTCTTTGCCATGAGATCTGAGTAGTGAATCAAAGTTTCTAGGGATGGGATAGGCAATTTTGTGTTCTTGATCGGTAGGATGTCTTAGCTTGGTTGTTTATGTTTTATAAATTCCTTTCTAGATTGGTGTTCTTAATGCTATCAACAAACCGAAAGGGTGAGATTAGATCTAGGGTGTTTTAGCATCGAGAGATGTAGATGAAATGCTTGAATAAATCAATGCTAGAGATTACTCACTTAGCCTAAGAGATTAGATGTGTAAGGCGTTTATTGACAATAGTGAATCGGTTTGTATTGCCTACTTGGTCATGTTTCTCCAACGAGAGTTGGGTAGGGAAGTGATCAAGGTTGATTGTTTCTATCACAAGAGTGTTTTAACAAGATTTTAGAGATTCATTGTCTAAGGAATATTTGCTTGAGGCGTGTAGGACATCCATATTGGTCAGGAACACTTAGGAGTCAATTACCCCATCCTTAGGAGCTTTCGCATCTTGATTGTTTACTGTTTTTATATCAACCCGACCACCAACCCGATCTGGTACTCAATCACCTGCATCGTGTGGTACTTTGAGTTGTTCTTTATTTTTGTTCTTTCTGTTTTCTTATTTTTGTTCACATTAGGTTGATAGATAAAACCCCTATTATTACTTGGCTTGACTTGCTTGTTTCTGATTGCATCCTATCTACTAGCGTAACAACCATTTGGATTGATAACACTTTGTACTAAAAGAAAAAGCTTTTAGGGTGAGAGACTTATCGTTTTGTGCTGCTGAGGGAGAAGGGTTCGAATCCTTTAAATAGAGTAGGGTTAGCAGCTTGGGCTTCACCGAGAGTGGGCTTGGCCTTGTGGAATTCGGACGCCTCTCGCCACCCGAGTAGAGACACGATCAGGCCCGTCGAGTACGGTGTCGGGTTGACCCTCAGGTTCCCCAAATTTTCCTTTTTCACTCTTTTTTTTATGTAAATATGCAAAAATAGAAAGTAAAATGAAACAAATAAATCAGAATTAAAATAAAATTAAAGATACCTTTGGGACTTCCTCCCAAGTGAGCTTGTTTTAAGTCACTAAGCTTGACTCTTCATGCTCTTTAAGCATGGGATTTAGGAGGGAGAGGTTCTGGAATCCTCTCCACTGTAGCAGGCTGATTCAATTGATTCTCCAAATCTTGTCTAGGTTCCACAGCAAATGTGGTGTTGACTTCTTCAAGATGTTTGACTTTTCTTTGCTTTGTTTTGGTGGAAAAAACTTGACCATCAATTGTTGGCCTCTTAATTCCCTTCTTGACATCAAACTCCATCTTGAAGTGCTCCCCATGCTCGATTCTGATCTTGCCTTGCTTCACCTCAATCACTGCACCTACTATTACCAAGAACGGTCTCCCTAGGATCAATGGATCGTCTGGTTCCTTATCCATATCAAGGATCATGAAATAAGTAGGGACTTCCACCCTTCCAATCCTGAGAGGCAAATTTTCCAGGATCCCAATCGTATGTCTGATTGTTCTATCAGCTAGAACCAAATACAGACTACTTGGTTTAAAACTGGTGAAACCCATCTTGTTGGCAATTGACAGTGGCATGATACTGACTGAAGCTCCCAGATCGCACAAGCAATTTTTGAAAATCTGAAGTCCTATCGAGCATGGCAAAGTAAAAGAGCCAGGATCCTCCAATTTTTCCTCGAGTCGCAGCTCAGGATCTAAGCATACTCCACTCCTTAGAATCTCATACCCAATCTCCTTGACCGCTTCCTTAACCTCATTCTCCAGCCGAGCTGCTTCCTTGGTAATTTCCTCTTGAAGTTCATGTGGTGGCAAAAGCTTAGGTGGTGGAGCTTTACGCTTGGCCATACGCTCTGCAAGCGCCTCCAATTGGATGCCAAGAGTAGCATTGAACCTTTCCTCTAGTTCCCCTTCTGCTGCTATAGGCAGTTGAGGTTGATCTCTTATCTTAACATCTACTCGATGTATCTTCCGATCACCATCATCGGGTGAGTCATTGGGTTCTGCCTCGGGTGATTCTTTGATTTGGGATTCTTGAACCAGTGCTCGATCATCAACTCGATCAGTCTCCTCGGGTAAAGGCTCGGGTTCATACTTGGATATGTAGTACTTGGCCTCATTTCTCCCATAGTGATCCATATCCTCCCCATCTTAAACATCACTGTCCTCAGTGAGGTAATCTTCATAATCATCATCAAGGAAGATGGCTTGGGCAGTGGCATAGTCCTTTGGGTTCTGAACAGCTTTACCTGGAAGCTGGTTGATCTTTGGAGCTGGTTGGTTGTTGTGGTGGCCCTCTAGGTACCTCAGCTTAGTATTTAGTGAATCTTACTTAGCGTTCAAATCATTATATCCAGAATTGATCTTGTTGCTCATTTCCGCAAACCGTTTTGCGGTGTCCATAGCAGTGGATGCTTGATTTTGAATCATCTGCTGAATTAGGCCGCGTAAGTCAGCTTCTTGTGATTGGTTCTGCGGGCCTTGTTGTTGGAATCCAGGTGGTGCAATGGGTTGGTGGTAATTTCCCGAGTTACCTGGTTCCCCTGCGGGCCTTAGGAGCATAGCCTTGATTGTATTGGACAAAAGGCTTCTGCTGAACCTGGTTCCCCTGAACTGCTCATGGGTAGATCTGATCTTGAGGGTTGGCAACATTCGGGTTACGGTATGATAGGTTCGGATTCGGCTTGTAATTGTTTTACCCTTTGTTGTAACCTCCTTGGTTGTTGGTGTAGTTCACATCCTCTATCTGAACATTCTTCTCATCTTGTTGTAAAAACTGCTCTTCCTCTGATATTGCATGAACATGCTGCTGCTGGCTGAGTAGTTTATCGAGCTTGTCATTGAGGACTTTCATGTCCCTCTTGTACTTGGTATCTTCCTCTCCAGTAGTTCGCAATTGTGATCATACTCCTCATTGTAATGCCCATCAGATTGAGCCAAGTTCTCCACTAGGTCTCAACCTTCATCAACATCCTTGTTGAGGAAGTTACCATTGAATACGGTGTCCAGCAACATCTGTATCTTGGAGATCACTCCTCTGTAAAGTGTGCTCAGCAACAAAGCATTGCTGAAGCCATGGTAAGGACATCTGGTAGTGTATCCCTTGAAATGTTCCCAAGCATCACTGAACGTCTCATTGTTCTTCTGACCAAAGCTGGAAATGTCATTTTGCAGCCTTGTGGTTCTGGAGTTGGAGAAAAATTTGTGCAGAAATGCCTTCTTGCAAGCTTCCTAAGTGGTGATGGACTCCTTGGGGAATGATTTCTCCCAGATGTGCGCTTTGTCTCCCAAAGAGAATGGGAAAAGTCGGAGTTTGAATCCATCCTCACTAACTCCATTTATCTTGGTGAGGCTACAAAGCCTATCCAATTCATCCAGATGATCCAATGGGTCCTCCATTGGCAATCCATGAAACTTGTTGCTCTGTATCATCTGGATGAGACTACTCTTGATCTCAAAATTGTTGTTCTTCACAGCAGGTGGCACAATGCCATTCCTTTGAGTATGAGTAGATGGAGCATCCCCTACTCCTATGTTGGTCTGTGCTTGAGGAGCTGGTGGACCGTTCATTATTTCCTCAATTGTTGCTGGTTGCGGTTGTCGAACTTGTTGTTGTCTGAGTAACCTTGGTCTGTCGATGTTGTCGATGAAAGGACTTAAGTTTTGGCTACCCTTGGATCGTGTTTGCATGCACAGGTAGGTGACCGAGTGAGTACACGAAGGTCAACCTGATCCAGGTGATCGAGTGACGGGTCGAGTGGGTGCTCGGGTTGTACCTAAGATTCAAAACAAACAAAAACGAAATCAAACAAGTTAGATGCCACACCAATATATATAAAAGAACTTGATCTAGCAAGTGCTGAAATCCTAAACGTAGCAAAATAAAATTCAACCAAATGGCAACGGTGCCAGATTGATAAGCGGATTTTCACCCAGGGTATCAATTCCCTATGCAGTTGTAGTACAAAGGGTTATCAATCCAAATGGTTGTTTATGCTAGCAGGAAGGATGCAATCAGAACAATGCAAGTCAAGCCAAGCAATAAATGGTTTTGTCTAACAATCCTAAAATAATGAAAGAAAAGAATATAAACAAAGAAACCACACGACCAAAGCACTCGATGCAAGCATTCGAGTACAAGATCGGGTGGGTGATCGAGTAAACAAATGAAGTATGAACAACTCGAGGGGTTACTCGAAGCAGGTGATCGTGTACCTATTCGGGTAAGGGATCGAGTGATGAATGAAAATGCAAGCAATTAAGATACGAAAGCTTCTAAGGATGGGGTAATTGACTCCTAATTGTTCCTAACCAATACAGATGTCTTACATGCCTCAAGCAAATATTCCCTAGACAGTGAATCTCTAAAATCTTGTTAAAANATTGTCTCCTCAATTGTTGCTGGTTGCGGGTGTTGAACTTGTTGTTGTCTGAGTAACCTTGGTCTGTCGATGTTGTCGATGAAAGGACTTAAGTTTTGGCTACCCTTGGATCGCGTTTGCATGCACAGGTAGGTGACCGAGTGAGTACACGAAGGTCAACCCGATCCAGGTGATCGAGTGACAGGTCGGGTGGGTGATCGGGTTGTATCTGAGATTCAAAAAAAACAAAAATGAAAGCAAACAAGTTAGATGCCGAACCAATATAGATAAAAGAACTTGATCTAGCAAGTGCTGAAATCCTAAACGTAGCAAATTAAAAATCAACCAAATGGCAACGGCGCCAAATTGATAACAGGATTTTCACCCAGGGTATCAATTCCCTATGCAGTTGTAGTACAAAGGGTTATCAATCCAAATTGTTTTTATGCTAGCAGATAAGATGCAATCAGAAGCAAGCAAGTCAAGCCAAACAATGGTGGGTTTTGTCTAACAATCCTAAAATAATAAAAGAAAAGAATATAAACAAGAAACCACACGACCTAAGCACTCGATGCAAGCATTCGAGTACAGGATCGGGTGGGGTGATCAAGTAAACAAGGAAGGTATGAACAACTCAAGGGGTTACTCGAAGCAGGTGATCATGACCTGTTCGGGTAAGGGATCGAGTGATGAATAAAAATGCAAACAATTAAAATATGAAAGCTTCTAAGGATGGGGTAATCGACTCCTAAGTGTTCCTGACCAATACAGATGTCTTACATGCCTCAAGAAAATATTCCCTAGACAATGAATCTCTAAAATCTTGTTAAAACACTCTCGTGATAGAAACAATCAACCTTGATCACTCCCCTACCCAACTCTCGTTGGAGAAACATGACCAAGCAGGCAATAAGAACCAATTCTTTATTGTCAGTAAACCCCTTACTCATCTAATCTCTTAGGCTAAGTGAGTACTCTAGCATTGGTTGATTCAAGCATTTCATCTACACCTCTCGGTGGTAAAACACCCTAGATCTAATCTCACCCTCTCGGTTTGTTGACAGCATTAAGAACACCAATCTAGAAGGGAATTTATAAATCAAAAACAATCAAACTAAGACATCCTAACCGATCAAGAACACAAAATCATCTATCCCATCCCTAGAAACTTTACTACACTACTCGGAAATTATTGCAAGAAACATAAAAGCATATATGAACGAAAGTTGCATTGTATTAAAAGATAGAGTAGAGAATAAAGAGTACAAAGTAGAAATTAAAAAAAAATGATAAAAAGTTATGAAATAAATCCTAACAAAAAGTGAAAAGTTTTTTGAGTCGCTCAGTTCTCTCTCAGAAGCTCTCGCTCTCTGGTTTGAGGGTCTGCGGCGTGCTCGTTTGCGAGGAAGAAGAGGAGGGATTTATATATGGAAACCCCTTTGACCTAGCTTCCCAGTCCTGCCCGAGGGTCTACTCGATGGGGTGCATGAAGATGAGGTCGCGTTATTCCTCGGGTAGATCTTCGGGTTCTTCTTCCTGCTCTCGGATCCTCTTCGATCGTGTTGGGGTTCGGATTGTTCTCCCAGCTCGACTCCTTCGGGTACATGCTCAGATTTGTCCTTGTTTCTCCCCATTTTAGGCTCTTAAGCACCTGTTTTCATCCAAAGTATGCAAATGCAAGAATGCAACACCCTAAATAGCCTAAAAGTGAATTCCTACAGTTAATGACCTAAAAATGCTAAGGTGGGTATAAACAATGCAAAATATAGACAAAAAAGGATGATAAAAACATGTAAATTAGAAAGTTATCATTTGATGATCGAACTATCATTGGAACTCAAGACGAAATACAGAAAGCAACAAACTATTCAAAAGGAGAGTTCGAGATGAAAGATCTCGGACTAACAAAGTTTTGTCTTGGTTTACAAATTGAGCATTCTCATAAGGGAATATTTGTACATCAGTCCACATACACTAAAAGAGTTTTAAAACGCTTTCATATGGATAAAGCAAATCCTCTCAGTACACCAATGGTCGTTTTGATCACTTAATATTGAAAAGGATCCCTTCCGACCACATGAAAAAAAATGAGGAGATACTTGGTCCTGAAGTACCGTATCTAAGTGCAATTGGAGCACTAATGTATCTTACAAATTGCACTCGTCCTAATATATCATTTGCAGTTAACCTTTTGGCAAGGTTCAGCTCATCCCCTACACAAAGACATTGGAATGGAATAAAACATGTCTTTCGTTACCTTCAAGGGACTATTGATTTAGGATTATTTTATCCTAAAGACTCAAAGGGTCAAATGGTGGGTTTTGCAGATGCAGGATATTTATCAGATCCACACAAAGCTCGATCACAAACTGGATATGTTTTTACTGTTAGCGGCACCGCCATATCTTGGCGTTCTCAAAAACAGAGTTTAGTAGCTACTTCCTCAAATCATGCTGAAATCATCGTACTCCATGAGGCAAGTAAAGAGTGTGTATGGCTTAGGTNATAAAACATGTCTTTCGTTATCTTCAAGGGACTATTGATTTAGGATTATTTTATCCTAAAGACTCAAAGGGTCAAATGGTGGGTTTT
The DNA here is from genome assembly GCF_000633955.1 of Camelina sativa. Taxonomy (NCBI): domain Eukaryota; kingdom Viridiplantae; phylum Streptophyta; class Magnoliopsida; order Brassicales; family Brassicaceae; genus Camelina; species Camelina sativa. Next base: position 10,559,845 of record NC_025693.1, read on the forward strand.
GCAGATGCAGGATATTTATCAGATCCACACAAAGCTCGATCACAAACTGGATATGTTTTTACTGTTAGCGGCACCGCCATATCTTGGCGTTCTCAAAAACAGAGTTTAGTAGCTACTTCCTCAAATCATGCTGAAATCATCGTACTCCATGAGGCAAGTAAAGAGTGTGTATGGCTTAGGTCAATAAGTCAACACATTATGTCAAGTAGCGGGATCAACATAAATATAGAGCCAACTGTTTTATAAGAAGATAATGCTGCATGTGTTGCTCAGACGAAAGAAGGATATATCAAAAACGATAGAACTAAACACATCCCTCCAAAGTACTTCTCATATACCCAAGAGCTTGAGAAGAATAAGGTAATTGAAGTAAGATATGTTAGATCATCTGACAATGCAGCAGATCTTTTCACAAAGTCATTGCCTACTTCAATATTCAGAAAACATGTCCATAACATTGGGATGTGTCATCAACGGGACCTCTAGAATGTTGCACTAAGTTATTTGAGGGGGAGCAAGTGTGATTGTATCTTTTACCTTACTAGGATTTTTCTCGAGGAGTTTCCAAAAGAGTTTTTAACGAGGCTACAAAACATTTCAGAAATACACAAATGACAATAAGCTCCAAGGGGGAGTGTTATAGAAGTCAAGACTTTGTGTATTGTTCTTAAAGTGGAGCCCATTAACATTTATTACCACAGTAGTATATGTCTATTTCCTTCTCTATATATACGAATGTTTTTGTATGATTAAAAATGTACTATTACCTTACCATAAAAGATCAATGTGAAACTCTCTCTCCCTATGTCTTTTCTCTTCCTCCGTTAGTTTATCATACATACTTCCATCTCCTTTTATAATACTCAAAGTTTTATTTACGACATAAAATTACTAGATTAAAACTGTTTCTTCTCTCTTTCGTGTTTTTTCTTTTCTTGTTTTTTACCTAAATTCTTTGTTTTTATACTAGTAAGAGTGTAAGACTATTTTGTGTTTTCTTGTTTATAAGACTATTTTGTATTTATAAGACTAGTTTCTTCATTATAATTTTTTTGCGAGATGCATATTTGCTTATTGAAATTACAATTAATAATGCCTAAACATATCTGTACATATATATTTGACATAATCTATAAAACTAATGAATTATATTTAATTTAATATAAAACTAGTCTTCTATTAAATTCTAATTAATCCCTGATTTTTTTGTTAGGCGCTAGACCCATTCTTATCGCCCGACTAATACCTAGCAATTTCTTAACCAGGATCTAATAGCATTAATTAACAAGCAATACAGAAAAAGAAAAAGAAAAAATTACCGCCGACTCACCGAAAATAAAATAAAAAGCCGACCAATTGTTCAGAAAGATATTAAAGTGTTTGTTTAGGTCATAGGTCAACTAATGTTTAGTGGAGAATGAGATGTGCAACTTGATCACTTCGTAATCATATGTACCCAAATGCAAGTTTTCTCTTTCAACGAGAATATTATTATATTCCAAACAAAGCGAGATTCTCATGAATCTAGTCATAATCTATTGGTCGCTGACTATGTATATAATACTTTCATAATATAGAATGTCTTGAAAAATATTTTATTTCATAATATATATGATGTTTTCAATTTTCAATGCAACTTTTAGATTAATTTTATATTTTATATTATACAGTTTTGTATATAATTAGTCAAACTTTTTAAAAGTTACTCTTTTTGTTTTAATATAGTGGATGTTTTGAGGTTTATTTATATTTTAAAATGAATTACTTTTTTTTAAAACGTTTTTATCTTCAAAGTTCACTAGGTTTTGAACTCATGCTATGCGTGGGTTTTTTTTTTTTTTGTCAACCTCACATTAAATAATTAAAATAAAACTCTTCGATTGGTTGCCCAAACTGAAGGAAAAGTATTTACAAAAGACGATTCTGAAACTAAATCTCTAGAAGAACGAGCTAAGCAATCAGCCTTCACATTGGACGTCCTTGGGATCTTGATAAGGGTGAAAAAGGCATTGAAGAACTAAGCACCTGAAACTCCTCCAGAAGCGTTGAGAAGGCCGGCCACTCCTCCGGAACTTGCACCATTGCTAGCAACTCTGCAGAATCCGTCTCGAATCGCCGGCAATCAATCCCTCTGGACCGGATACACTCCATCGCCCATAATAATGCTTCTAACTCTGAATGAAATGGGGATGTACTGCGACGCTGACATTTGGCACCCATTACCAAAGTCTGATTCTCACCATCACCACACCACCAGCCTAACCCTGAATGAGGCTCCGTGGCTTTCCACGAGCCATCCACCTGACAGTGAATTGACGTCTCCAGCGTAATCAGCGAATCCGTCGGAATGGAGTTGACCCTTGTGGTTAATTGTGATTCCTTCCACCACAATTGCTCACGTAAAGCCTGATTAATAATATCCATTGGCTCTGATTGTAGTCTTTGAAAAACTTTGTTATTCCTATCCTTCCATAAAAACTAGACCAACCATGGGATCGAGCTATGAGTAGTGCCCAAAGCCATATGAGCTAAACCTTTGCCATATATAAAATCTAAATTCGAATAGATTGAACCAACCGGAAATTTATCCATGTCAGGTCCATCAAAAATCCTCTCCCAAACCTGACGTGAATGAGGACACTCAAATAAGGTATGATTAATAGACTCTTCCTCCAATTCACATCTCTTGCATATTGTGTCACAATTAACTCCCCGGGAGGCTAATCGCATTGTCACCGGAAGGGAACCCGAGGCGATCTGCCAGAAAAAGTGTTTGATTTTAGGTGGTACCCTGAGGTCCCATGCCATAGCCTTTAGGGCATTAACATTAGGACCAACCTCAATTTCCGTCTTCATAGCTTGAGCTACCTTATAACCTGACTTAACCGAATACCGACCCGATTGTGTGTAATGCCATACCAATCTATCTGGCCTAAAAGAATTGCTAATTGGCAAACAAAGAATAATTTGGATATCCTCCGGATCCATATATTCCTGAAGTATAGGTAAATGCCATTCTTTAGTCCGAAGATTAATCAGATGGTTTACCATTAAATTTGGGTGCAGATGCTGTCCCCTACCCTGTGCAGGTCGAGGGTGTTGGTCAGGGATCCACGGATCACGCCAAACCGATACATTGAACCCTGAGCCAATCGTCCATCGGGCTCCTTTTTCCACTAAACTTTTAGTTGAGAAAATGCTTCTCCATCCAAGGGAGGGAGAATATGGTTTTTTTGCCATTAACGGATGCTTGTTCCTGAAATATCGACTCCTAAAAACTTGATCAAACAAAGAATTTGGAAATTGTATTAAACGCCAATATTTTTTGGCCAATAAAGCATCATTAAAAATCTCTAAATCCCGAAATCCCAATCCTCCCTCAGCTTTATCTTTACACNTTTAGTGGAGAATGAGATGTGCAACTTGATCACTTCGTAATCATATGTACCCAAATGCAAGTTTTCTCTTTCAACGAGAATATTATTATATTCCAAACAAAGCGAGATTCTCATGAATCTAGTCATAATCTATTGGTCGCTGACTATGTATATAATACTTTCATAATATAGAATGTCTTGAAAAATATTTTATTTCATAATATATATGATGTTTTCAATTTTCAATGCAACTTTTAGATTAATTTTATATTTTATATTATACAGTTTTGTATATAATTAGTCAAACTTTTTAAAAGTTACTCTTTTTGTTTTAATATAGTGGATGTTTTGAGGTTTATTTATATTTTAAAATGAATTACTTTTTTTTAAAACGTTTTTATCTTCAAAGTTCACTAGGTTTTGAACTCATGCTATGCGTGGGTTTTTTTTTTTTTTGTCAACCTCACATTAAATAATTAAAATAAAACTCTTCGATTGGTTGCCCAAACTGAAGGAAAAGTATTTACAAAAGACGATTCTGAAACTAAATCTCTAGAAGAACGAGCTAAGCAATCAGCCTTCACATTGGACGTCCTTGGGATCTTGATAAGGGTGAAAAAGGCATTGAAGAACTAAGCACCTGAAACTCCTCCAGAAGCGTTGAGAAGGCCGGCCACTCCTCCGGAACTTGCACCATTGCTAGCAACTCTGCAGAATCCGTCTCGAATCGCCGGCAATCAATCCCTCTGGACCGGATACACTCCATCGCCCATAATAATGCTTCTAACTCTGAATGAAATGGGGATGTACTGCGACGCTGACATTTGGCACCCATTACCAAAGTCTGATTCTCACCATCACCACACCACCAGCCTAACCCTGAATGAGGCTCCGTGGCTTTCCACGAGCCATCCACCTGACAGTGAATTGACGTCTCCAGCGTAATCAGCGAATCCGTCGGAATGGAGTTGACCCTTGTGGTTAATTGTGATTCCTTCCACCACAATTGCTCACGTAAAGCCTGATTAATAATATCCATTGGCTCTGATTGTAGTCTTTGAAAAACTTTGTTATTCCTATCCTTCCATAAAAACTAGACCAACCATGGGATCGAGCTATGAGTAGTGCCCAAAGCCATATGAGCTAAACCTTTGCCATATATAAAATCTAAATTCGAATAGATTGAACCAACCGGAAATTTATCCATGTCAGGTCCATCAAAAATCCTCTCCCAAACCTGACGTGAATGAGGACACTCAAATAAGGTATGATTAATAGACTCTTCCTCCAATTCACATCTCTTGCATATTGTGTCACAATTAACTCCCCGGGAGGCTAATCGCATTGTCACCGGAAGGGAACCCGAGGCGATCTGCCAGAAAAAGTGTTTGATTTTAGGTGGTACCCTGAGGTCCCATGCCATAGCCTTTAGGGCATTAACATTAGGACCAACCTCAATTTCCGTCTTCATAGCTTGAGCTACCTTATAACCTGACTTAACCGAATACCGACCCGATTGTGTGTAATGCCATACCAATCTATCTGGCCTAAAAGAATTGCTAATTGGCAAACANGAAGGCCGGCCACTCCTCCGGAACTTGCACCATTGCTAGCAACTCTGCAGAATCCGTCTCGAATCGCCGGCAATCAATCCCTCTGGACCGGATACACTCCATCGCCCATAATAATGCTTCTAACTCTGAATGAAGTGGGGATGTACTACGACGCTGACATTTGGCACCCATTACCAAAGTCTGATTCTCACCATCACCACACCACTAGCCTAACCCTGAATGTGGCTCTGAGGCTTTCCACGAGCCATCCACCTGACAATGAATTAACGACTCCAGCGTAATCAGCGAATCCGTCGAAACGGAATCAACCCTTGTGGTTAATTGTGATTCCTTCCACCACAATTGGTCACGTAAAGCCTGATTAATAATATCCATTGGCTCTGATTGTAGTCCTTGAAAAACTTTGTTATTCCTATCCTTCCATAAAAACCAGACCAACCATGGGATCGAGCTATGAGTAGTGCCCAAAGCCATATGAGCTAAACCTTTGCCATATATAAAATCTAAATTCGAATAGATTGAACCAACTGGAAATTTATCCATGTCAGGTCCATCAAAAATCCTCTCCCAAACCTGACGTGAATGAGGACACTCAAATAAGGTATGATTAATAGACTCTTCCTCCAATTCACATCTCTTGCATATCGTGTCACAATTAACTCCCCGGGAGGCTAATCGCATTGTCACCGGAAGGGAACCCGAGGCGATCTGCCAGAAAAAGTGTTTGATTTTAGGTGGTATCGGGAGGTCCCATGCCTTAGCCTTCAGGGCATTAACATTGGGACCAACCTCAATTTCAGCCTTCATAGCTTGAGCTACCTTATTACCTGACTTAACCGAATACCGACCCGATTGTGTGTAATGCCATACCAATCTATCTGGCCTAAAAGATTTGCTAATTGGCAAACTAAGAATAATTTGGATATCCTCCGGATCCATATATTCCTGAAGTATAGGTAAATGCCATTCTTTAGTCCGAGGATTAATCAGATGGTTTACCATTAAATTTGGGTGCAAATGCTGTCCCCTACCCTGTGCAGGTCGAGGGTGTTGGTCAGGGATCCACGGATCACGCCAAACCGATACATTGAACCCTGAGCCAATCGTCCATCGGGCTCCTTTTTCCACTAAACTTTTAGTTGAGAAAATGCTTCTCCATCCAAGGGAGGGAGAATATGGTTTTTTTGCCATTAACGGATGCTTGTTCCTGAAATATCGACTCCTAAAAACTTGATCAAACAAAGAATTTGGAAATTGTATTAAACGCCAATATTTTTTGGCCAATAAAGCATCATTAAAAATCTCTAAATCCCGAAATCCCAATCCTCCCTCAGCTTTATCTTTACACATTTTATCCCAAGCCACCCAGTGGAGCCCCCGATCGTTCCCATCAGAGCTCCACCAAAAATTGGAAATAGCACTCGTCAATTTGGATGTTAATCCTTGAAGAAGTTTGAAACAGGACATAACATGCGTAGGAAGGGCCAAGGCCACCGACTTTAATAAAACTTCCTTTCCTCCCTTAGATAAAAATTTTGCCGTCCAACCATTAACCCGGTCGTTCAACCTATCTCGAACGTAACCAAAAACTTGTACTCTTGAACCACTTAGGCTCTCTGGGATTCCCAAATAGGAGCCCATTCCCCCTTCATTAGAAATTCCAATGACAGATTTAACCTTGTCGTTGACCTCTGCAGGCACCTTTTTACCAAACATGATCGATGATTTATCTAAATTTACCTCCTGGCCGGATGATTTACCATAATTGCCTATGACATCCATAACCGTTGAACATTGTTCTTCATCCGCTTTGCAGAAAAATAGACTATCATCCGCAAACAACAAATGAGAAATAGGGGGGAATCTCGGGCAATCTTAATGCCTGATATTTTTCCTTCCCTCTCTGCCTTTTTGATATTAGCGATCAGCACCTCTGTACACAAAATAAACAGATAAGGAGATAAAGGATCCCCCTGTCGCAGGCCTCGTTTTNCGACGCTGACATTTGGCACCCATTACCAAAGTCTGATTCTCACCATCACCACACCACCAGCCTAACCCTGAATGAGGCTCCGTGGCTTTCCACGAGCCATCCACCTGACAGTGAATTGACGTCTCCAGCGTAATCAGCGAATCCGTCGGAATGGAGTTGACCCTTGTGGTTAATTGTGATTCCTTCCACCACAATTGCTCACGTAAAGCCTGATTAATAATATCCATTGGCTCTGATTGTAGTCTTTGAAAAACTTTGTTATTCCTATCCTTCCATAAAAACTAGACCAACCATGGGATCGAGCTATGAGTAGTGCCCAAAGCCATATGAGCTAAACCTTTGCCATATATAAAATCTAAATTCGAATAGATTGAACCAACCGGAAATTTATCCATGTCAGGTCCATCAAAAATCCTCTCCCAAACCTGACGTGAATGAGGACACTCAAATAAGGTATGATTAATAGACTCTTCCTCCAATTCACATCTCTTGCATATTGTGTCACAATTAACTCCCCGGGAGGCTAATCGCATTGTCACCGGAAGGGAACCCGAGGCGATCTGCCAGAAAAAGTGTTTGATTTTAGGTGGTACCCTGAGGTCCCATGCCATAGCCTTTAGGGCATTAACATTAGGACCAACCTCAATTTCCGTCTTCATAGCTTGAGCTACCTTATAACCTGACTTAACCGAATACCGACCCGATTGTGTGTAATGCCATACCAATCTATCTGGCCTAAAAGAATTGCTAATTGGCAAACAAAGAATAATTTGGATATCCTCCGGATCCATATATTCCTGAAGTATAGGTAAATGCCATTCTTTAGTCCGAAGATTAATCAGATGGTTTACCATTAAATTTGGGTGCAGATGCTGTCCCCTACCCTGTGCAGGTCGAGGGTGTTGGTCAGGGATCCACGGATCACGCCAAACCGATACATTGAACCCTGAGCCAATCGTCCATCGGGCTCCTTTTTCCACTATACTTTTAGTTGAGAAAATGCTTCTCCATCCAAGGGAGGGAGAATATGGTTTTTTTGCCATTAACGGATGCTTGTTCCTGAAATATCGACTCCTAAAAACTTGATCAAACAAAGAATTTGGAAATTGTATTAAACGCCAATATTTTTTGGCCAATAAAGCATCATTAAAAATCTCTAAATCCCGAAATCCCAATCCTCCCTCAGCTTTATCTTTACACATTTTATCCCAAGCCACCCAGTGGAGCCCCCGATCGTTCCCATCAGAGCTCCACCAAAAATTGGAAATAGCACTCGTCAATTTGGATGTTAATCCTTGAAGAAGTTTGAAACAGGACATAACATGCGTAGGAAGGGCCAAGGCCACCGACTTTAATAAAACTTCCTTTCCTCCCTTAGATAAAAATTTTGCCGTCCAACCATTAACCCGGTCGTTCAACCTATCTCGAACGTAACCAAAAACTTGTACTCTTGAACCACTTAGGCTCTCTGGGATTCCCAAATAGGAGCCCATTCCCCCTTCATTAGAAATTCCAATGACAGATTTAACCTTGTCGTTGACCTCTGCAGGCACCTTTTTACCAAACATGATCGATGATTTATCTAAATTTACCTCCTGGCCGGATGATTTACCATAATTGCCTATGACATCCATAACCGTTGAACATTGTTCTTCATCCGCTTTGCAGAAAAATAGACTATCATCCGCAAACAACAAATGAGAAATAGGGGGGAATCTCGGGCAATCTTAATGCCTGATATTTTTCCTTCCCTCTCTGCCTTTTTGATATTAGCGATCAGCACCTCTGTACACAAAATAAACAGATAAGGAGATAAAGGATCCCCCTGTCGCAGGCCTCGTTTTGGCAAAATGGAGCCACGTGGTTGGCCATTAAGCAACACCTGATAGGAAACCGAGCTCACACACCACATTATCCAAGAAATCCATTTGGAATCAAATCCTAGCCTTATTAAGACCGCTTTCAGAAAATCCCATTCTACTCGGTCATATGCCTTACTCATATCCATTTTGAAAGCCAGAAAATCCGAATTGTACATCTGATTAGTCTGTAAGCTATGAAACATCTCTTGTGCTACCAGAATATTATCTGTAATAAACCGTCCAGACACAAAGGCCGATTGTGTTTANTGCTCACGTAAAGCCTGATTAATAATATCCATTGGCTCTGATTGTAGTCTTTGAAAAACTTTGTTATTCCTATCCTTCCATAAAAACCAGACCAACCATGGGATCGAGCTATGAGTAGTGCCCAAAGCCATATGAGCTAAACCTTTGCCATATATAAAATCTAAATTCGAATAGATTGAACCAACTGGAAATTTATCCATGTCAGGTCCATCAAAAATCCTCTCCCAAACCTGACGTGAATGAGGACACTCAAATAAGGTATGATTAATAGACTCTTCCTCCAATTCACATCTCTTGCATATCGTGTCACAATTAACTCCCCGGGAGGCTAATCGCATTGTCACCGGAAGGGAACCCGAGGCGATCTGCCAGAAAAAGTGTTTGATTTTAGGTGGTATCGGGAGGTCCCATGCCTTAGCCTTCAGGGCATTAACATTGGGACCAACCTCAATTTCAGCCTTCATAGCTTGAGCTACCTTATTACCTGACTTAACCGAATACCGACCCGATTGTGTGTAATGCCATACCAATCTATCTGGCCTAAAAGATTTGCTAATTGGCAAACTAAGAATAATTTGGATATCCTCCGGATCCATATATTCCTGAAGTATAGGTAAATGCCATTCTTTAGTCCGAGGATTAATCAGATGGTTTACCATTAAATTTGGGTGCAAATGCTGTCCCCTACCCTGTGCAGGTCGAGGGTGTTGGTCAGGGATCCACGGATCACGCCAAACCGATACATTGAACCCTGAGCCAATCGTCCATCGGGCTCCTTTTTCCACTAAACTTTTAGTTGAGAAAATGCTTCTCCATCCAAGGGAGGGAGAATATGGTTTTTTTGCCATTAACGGATGCTTGTTCCTGAAATATCGACTCCTAAAAACTTGATCAAACAAAGAATTTGGAAATTGTATTAAACGCCAATATTTTTTGGCCAATAAAGCATCATTAAAAATCTCTAAATCCCGAAATCCCAATCCTCCCTCAGCTTTATCTTTACACATTTTATCCCAAGCCACCCAGTGGAGCCCCCGATCGTTCCCATCAGAGCTCCACCAAAAATTGGAAATAGCACTCGTCAATTTGGATGTTAATCCTTGAAGAAGTTTGAAACAGGACATAACATGCGTAGGAAGGGCCAAGGCCACCGACTTTAATAAAACTTCCTTTCCTCCCTTAGATAAAAATTTTGCCGTCCAACCATTAACCCGGTCGTTCAACCTATCTCGAACGTAACCAAAAACTTGTACTCTTGAACCACTTAGGCTCTCTGGGATTCCCAAATAGGAGCCCATTCCCCCTTCATTAGAAATTCCAATGACAGATTTAACCTTGTCGTTGACCTCTGCAGGCACCTTTTTACCAAACATGATCGATGATTTATCTAAATTTACCTCCTGGCCGGATGATTTACCATAATTGCCTATGACATCCATAACCGTTGAACATTGTTCTTCATCCGCTTTGCAGAAAAATAGACTATCATCCGCAAACAACAAATGAGAAATAGGGGGGAATCTCGGGCAATCTTAATGCCTGATATTTTTCCTTCCCTCTCTGCCTTTTTGATATTAGCGATCAGCACCTCTGTACACAAAATAAACAGATAAGGAGATAAAGGATCCCCCTGTCGCAGGCCTCGTTTTGGCAAAATGGAGCCACGTGGTTGGCCATTAAGCAACACCTGATAGGAAACCGAGCTCACACACCACATTATCCAAGAAATCCATTTGGAATCAAATCCTAGCCTTATTAAGACCGCTTTCAGAAAATCCCATTCTACTCGGTCATATGCCTTACTCATATCCATTTTGAAAGCCAGAAAATCCGAATTGTACATCTGATTAGTCTGTAAGCTATGAAACATCTCTTGTGCTACCAGAATATTATCTGTAATAAACCGTCCAGACACAAAGGCCGATTGTGTTTACGAAATAATCGAGGGCAAAATCTTTTTTAAACGGAAGCACAGAATCTTCGATATAATTTTGTAACCCACATTACACAAACTAATAGGCCTAACGAGAGCAACCAGATCCCCTTTAAGATGCGGCCAAAACCTCTGAAAGAAAAGTGCGGTCATCCCATCCGGACCCGGGGTTTTCTCCGGATGCATTGCAAATAAGGCCTTACGAACTTCTAACTCTGATATATCCTTAGTTAACTTCCGATTCATACGCTTGGTGATAAAACAATTGACCGCTTGAACCATTTCTGAAATACCACTCACCTCTGATTGAGCAAATAGTTTCTTAAAGTAATCGGATGCAATCCTCTCTATACCTTCATTCGATTCATCCCAAACATCCTCTGAATCAAACAGTCCCACAATCTTATTCCTAGTCCTCCTCTGTTTAGTAGACACATGAAAGAAACTAGTATTCTTATCCCCCACCCGTAACCAAAATTTTCGACTTTTCTGTTGCCAATACAGTTCCTCATCATGATATGCATCCTTTAACTTCTTCTCAATAATGTGAATCTCCGCTTGTGGAATAGAATCATCGTTTTTAGCATCCTCTAAAGCCGTCTTTAGGGAAGAGATAAGAGTGTTACTATTCGGAACATTCT
>NC_025693.1:10572019-10573288 GCF_000633955.1 Camelina sativa
GAGGGTGTTGGTCAGGGATCCACGGATCACGCCAAACCGATACATTGAACCCTGAGCCAATCGTCCATCGGGCTCCTTTTTCCACTATACTTTTAGTTGAGAAAATGCTTCTCCATCCAAGNTTAGCATCCTCTAAAGCCGTCTTTAGGGAAGAGATAAGAGTGTTACTATTCGGAACATTCTGCTTCCTCCACCATGAAATAGAATTCCTACAATTTTTGATTTTATCCACAAACATTGGTATCCTGATATTTTTAGTACGATCCCACCCCGATTCCACAGCTGCGGAGAACCCGTCTTTCCCATCCACCTCTTGTCGAAACGAAATTGGCGAAAACGTCGTCCCTCAGCTTTCGCACAAGAGGCTAATATAGGACAATGATCCGATCCTATCATTTCCAGATAATCCACCCGCAAACACGGAAAGAGTGTATGCCAATCTTCATTCCCTAAAGCACGATCCAACCTACAACGGACCACATGGTTATTGCAGCGATTACCTCGCCATGAAAGAGAATCTCCATAACACGGAAACTCTAACATCCCACATTCTCTAATCATTGAAATAAACGGAAGGAAGGATGAAGCCGGTCTAATTGCACCTCCCAATTTTTCATGATTACCAATTAGTTCATTAAAATCACCAATCATAAACCAAGGATCCTACCGAATAGCACCAATTTGAATTAATTTGTCCCAAACCACCTGTCTACACCTGGGGACGGGATCTCCATAAACAAAAGTAATAAAAAAGATTTGAGATCCCAAAAAAGTTTGAACATCAATTAACCGATCACAAGCAGAAAGAACTTCAAGTTTTATATTATTATTATAAAAAATAGTTAAACCACCACTAGACCCACAGGGTTCAACCGTATACAAATGATGATAACGAAATTTATTCTGAAACTTTTGTAAATATGAAAAACATTTTTTTGTTTCTGATAAAAATAAAACATCTGGTTTATTCTGCTTCCACAAATCCTTCAAATAGTTCTCTGTCAGATCCGCACCAATGCCCTAACAGTTCCAACTCATGATCTTCACGTTTGAGCCGGCGGTTTCGGGAGAGCCACCATCCCTTTCTTCAGTTTGCGGGTTCCTCCTCCCATATTGCCACCCTCTGACTTCTTCTGGTTTGGCCTGGCAATCCCTTTACTCTTTGCAGCATCACCTGCAGTTTTCAACAATAGAGCCTTAGCTAATAATCTTTTACCAGGCGAAGCTATAGCTACAACATGTCTTTTATCCCTACCACCCTTAGAGGCC
>NC_025693.1:10573864-10581581 GCF_000633955.1 Camelina sativa
AAATTTATTCTGAAACTTTTGTAAATATGAAAAACATTTTTTTGTTTCTGATAAAAATAAAACATCTGGTTTATTCTGCTTCCACAAATCCTTCAAATAGTTCTCTGTCAGATCCGCACCAATGCCCTAACAGTTCCAACTCATGATCTTCACGTTTGAGCCGGCGGTTTCGGGAGAGCCACCATCCCTTTCTTCAGTTTGCGGGTTCCTCCTCCCATATTGCCACCCTCTGACTTCTTCTGGTTTGGCCTGGCAATCCCTTTACTCTTTGCAGCATCACCTGCAGTTTTCAACAATAGAGCCTTAGCTAATAATCTTTTACCAGGCGAAGCTATAGCTACAACATGTCTTTTATCCCTACCACCCTTAGAGGCCAAGAAACCAGCTCTCTTTACCTTGACAACCTTAGAATTTCCCAACTCAATTTTTTTCATAGCCTTATTAACATGCCCCAAATCCTTAACAAGGGAAGGAGAGAGCGAAATGGTACCTTGTGGAGTGTCATCATCGGTCTCTGATACACCCTTCTCTGTATCCGACTGAGCATCCTCATCATCCTCAGCATTATCATCAGCTTGACCCTCACCCTCCTGGTATTCCCCATCCTCAAGGAGACCATCAGAACTCATGGAGAAACCAGCCTCATTGTCTCCTCCACTAGCCCCAGTAGCATCCTCCATCAGTGCATCCTTCTCTCGGTCCACCATATCAGCAGCCAAAGGGACTTCAGGCTCAAGAACACCCCCAACCTGCGAACCATTATTCTGCTTCGCCTGATATAAAGGCTTAGGCCAGGCCGGTCCATTCCCCTTCCTAGGAGGATGCGATCGTGCTTGTTGAACCATAACAGTACCCGGACCCTCTCTACCCTCCGAATATCTCCCAGAAACCCTTTGCTGACCCATAACTCCCTGATTCTTTGCCTGATATCTGAAACCACTCTTTGAGCTCTCACCAATACGCTGCTGCTGATGATCCCTATCTCTGATTACCTCTGAATTAAAATCCAATGAGCGCTTAGCAAACTTCCTTGGCTTTTCCCAGGCCCCTTCAAAGTGTTGAACAATTGGTTTTACTAATGGCTTATTCCATGGACCTCCTCTCCTATCAGCACCTTCACCCTGACCACGACCCCCCTCATTCTTGCTTAGCTCTGGACAGAACTTCACATCATGTGTTAGCCTGAAACAGTGACTGCAAAAACCAAGGAGCTTCTCATACTCTAGTGAGGCCACCACCTCATCACCAGTGTTAAACGGAACCACCAGGTGAAAAATGAGAGGATTAAACCCATTTACAGTGACAAACAAGCTACCAGATTCCTCATCTACATCACGGAGAATTCCTACTTTCTTACCAATAGCCTGAAGGGTTGCAGCCTCCCAAAAGTGCATTGGGATCCCTAAAACTTTCACCCAAAAGTTAATAGCAGAAGGGTAAGTATCGGAGATGATGGGTTCCCACCGAACCAATGATAACATCCAGTTATCGAAATGGTAAGGACCGTTCCTTAGCACCCCTTGAAGATCTTCCTCGGTTTGAAAGTTAAACTGAAAAGTGTCCTGTCCCAAATCAGCACCGTCAACCCTCTCTTCAAGCTTCCAGATCTTTGGCAAATTAGCCAATAGAGATTCCATACGCTGGACCGTCGGGTTCATCAATCTCCCAATGAGAGTGAGAGAGAACTGCTGAATACGTTGAGCCATCAAAGACTTTGAGATTTTCGACGTCTCAGTTCTGACCAAAGCCGCCTTGCCTTTGTTGAGATTCATTTGAGCCATAACAACCTTAACAAAACCCGAAAACGAATAAGAGACCCTTGAAGTCACGAAAACACACCACAATAACAACTTGAAAGCAACTGTGTCTCATAAGAAAATTGAAGCTTCGAAAAAGAATGAAGAAAGTGAGATGATGTAGCCGAACACAACACAGAGCCAAATAAATACCCAAGGACCACAATCGGGAACCACTATCTCCAATAAATTAAAAATCCTGAAGCCAGCTAGAAAATCTCGAAACAGAGACAAATACGATATTTGCGTACCCGAAACCATTTGAAACCAAATCTTCCTCATTTCATTTTCTTTGTCACATTTGAGTCACCCATTAATACGATAAGCAAACCCCCATAAGACCAGAATAAAATCCAACGAAATCATATCTTTCACCATCGGTGATAACAACCAAGCGGCCGATTGCGGAATCAGAAGATCGAGATCCCCCATCTTCCAAATCCCAGCTTCCTGACCCACTGAGAGAATCCAAATCCGAATCTCCCTCTTTCCAAATTCACATCCGAACCACCCTTTCAAACCCCAATCGAATCCCCAAAAAGCCAGAGCCAAATCCAAGCTCATCATAATCTTCTCAAGCAATGAAATCTGCCTCAAACCCAATCGCAGATTCCGGAGAAAGAGATCCCTCTCTCCCCAATCCCCTGTTACCGGATCTTGATTCACCACTATTAAAGGCAATAGAGATCGCAAATCTCCATCGATACTTTCCAAAAACCCGCTTCGAAACCACCAAAACACATCTCGTGAACCGCTGTCGAGAACCATTCAATACCAAACCCTAATCGCTATGCGTGGGTTTATTTGATATATTTTGGTGAAAAATATATATATGATTAATGACAGTTATAAAATATTATCTTATAGAAAATTTAAATTAATATAAAGACAAAATTTTTATTTCAGATACACAATTAAAAAAACAAAATATAAATTAGTTGTGTTAAAAAATCAAATTTGATCAAAAGAATCATGAATTTAACTGGACATCCAGGCAAGACGGATCGAACATTCAAACTGGTGACTTTGCATATCCTAAAATTTTAGAATAATGAATTAATCTTGTTTTCTCATATTTAATTGACCGCCATCATCTATGTATTCGTGTTTTTCCACTGTTTTCTTACTATTCATATTCTTTCTTGTCATTTTCATTGTCAAATTTTTATGATAATTGTCATCATTACTTTTGCCGTCCGGTTCTTCGTTATACTCTTCTTCTTCCTCTTCCTCATCAGCTTCCTCACATTCTTCCACTGAATAATCATTTAAAACCATTTTTTAGACTACCAAAAAACTTGTTAACCCATCAAACTCCAAGACAAAAATCATTGCCTATTTTCTCATAAAATTTCATGGATCAGCATAGTCACCACATGCACTCAATTATTGATACTTTCCCCTATATACTTATTCGGTTTTAGATCCACATGTATTCAAACTTCTTGAACCAAAATCTTTAATTAATACTACAAAATTGCAAATTACTTGCAGAAAAAGTAATGTGAATAAATGTATAGCTAATAAAAGTGTGTTTGTCGTCGATCCTTTTTATTTAAACCTCAAAAATTAACTCAAACAACATCAAATCAAGGTCTTGCGATGTCAATCCTTCTTCTTTAGACCCAAAAATAAAATAAAAAATTTACCGAAATAATATCAAATCACCTATAAAGTCATATACAAAAACATGTTTTACAGTTCATAAGAGATGTAAAGCACAAAAAGGGATAAATGATACTTAAACTTTTAATAGAGTTTAAATATTTTTAATATTTTAAACTTTAAAAAGTGTTAATCAGTAACATATCGAATCCCGATAGCTCCAACTTTTAATTATAATATTTTAAAGCTTCCTTCTCATTCGTAGTTGTAAGAATATTAGTCTTATTTATAATGGTTCTCAGTCATTGTCTAAAAACTTTCTAGCCGATGTTGGACGTTGTACATTCACTTATTTATAAGTATTTTGATATAGAAATTTTACATAATTTCAAAAATGTTAAATATTGAGATGTTTGATCCCGATTGGTTATTAAAAAAAATCTGAATATACAAAATCCTGGAAATTTTAAAAAATGTTAATTAATGACATGTCTAATCCCTATTAGTTGTTTTAAATTCCATGTGGACAGCTTTAGGAGCTTATAGCTTCTACTTTTATTAGTATAGATTGCCTTTACTTTCCCAGGTTACAACTTACCATAAAGTCGACAGAGTTTACTTTTTCAGATTTATTACTTTTTTTAGTCCCAAAAAAATTTATATGTAACAACAAAATCGTAACTAATTTTAAAAGAGCCTATATAATTGGAATATTAGAACAATTAGAAAACTATCCTCAAACAAAGAATACGAGAACGTGACTAAATAAGAAGAACTAATAGAGAAAAAGTAGGAACTAAAAAATTAATCAGTAACCAACTTCAGTTTTATTATACCAAAAAAAACAAACCTGGAACAACTGCAAAGTCTCCATTGCTATTAACTACAAGAAAATAATTTTACTGAGACGTATTTTGAGACATAAAATTTTCATCACAAATTTGTGACATTTTAAATACGATATTATGACTTAGTTTATGTGTCACAAATTCATAGGAGTTTCCAGAGAGCCTGAGATTGTTTCCATAGGAGTTGTAATATGAGAGTTATGGTCCAATATGTGAATCTGGTCAAATTCATGATTTATTTGATTTATAAGAATAAAGATAGATTATAATGTATATCAAATGTTTATGATTATAAAAAATGTGTATGATTATAAATTTTAAAAGGAATATCTTTTTGAGATTAAGTTTTTAGTTATAATTTTTATCATATGCAATGAAAATTTTATAATAACTTGTAACTATTTGAAACTAACTTCTAATGATGGGATTGGACATTATGATAGTCACAAAATATCATATTTTTTTGAGTATTTGTTAAAATCCTGCTACAAATTTTTAGTTATCATTTGTGATCATTTGAGACTATAGTTTCGTAATAATAAGATACATAATTAAAACGTTATTTTAAATACGAATTGTGACGATTTAAAGACGATTTGTTAGTCTTTAATTGAGGCAGTTTTGTTACTTTTTTGGGACGTAATTACTTATGACAAAATGGTTACTAATATATTGGTTGCAACTTTTGTGACGTGTTTGTTACAAATAAAAATTTGTGACCATTGTATTGCAACCATTCAAAAATCATCACAAATTCGTAACAATGTTTATATTGTGACTAAATACCTTTTTTTTTTTTTTAAATATGTTAAATTAGATTCAAAAAAGAAAATAGCGTTTTTACATCTAGTGCAACAGAGTGATCAATAGGGAAAGCTTAAAACAGAGGAGGTTGAATAAGTGTGTAAGAGACTAATTAGAATCTGGATGCTAGCCAAATGCTCAGACCATCATTGTATCGGTGATCGCCCTCGAGCTGGATAGCAAGTAGCCGGTTGCGGACCTGCCTATCTATCCGCTGAACAAGTTAAGCCTGGGTGGATGGAGGAACAGCGTGTCGATGATCATTCTGCTCCCGCCAGAGAGTATAGACCGAGATCTGCAAAACGTAACGCACAAGGAACCCGATTGTCCGGTTAGGCCATTGAGCAGAGGCTGCCTGGACCACAGTTTGCCAGTCTGTGGAGTGTCGAGTAGTGAAAATACGTGAGGCGAGGTTATCCCAAATTCCTGTTGCAAACCCGCATGAGAAGAAAAGGTGTTCTCTCGTTTCAAGGGCGTTGTGACAGAGTACACAGCTTGCATCCACGCCTCTGTTCCAGAGCAGCATCTGTTCTCCGGTGGACAAGCGATTCTGAACAGCTAACCACATGCAGAAAGAGAATTTAGGAGTGGCGTGAGAGAACCACACCCTAGTTTTCCAATCAACAACACCAGAAACCTGTCTGATATTCTGCCAGGTGTCTCTAGAGGAGAAACGTGGTCTGTACTGATCATTCTGGCCCTTCCACAGTATTCTATCCTCTTCCGGTTTTCGTTTTATCCAGTGCGAATGCAGCTCAGTCTCCATTAAGTTGAGCTGGTTTGTACGATGGTGTCGCCTCCATCGATTCCAGGCCTCAGCAACTGTTGCGTGTTGGCCGATTCCCATATCAATAAATCCCCGTGAGCCAGTGATAGATATAAGACGCCCCATGCTTGACCAATCATCGTACCAAAATAAAGTCCTCTGACCGTCATTCACACTTGTCTTGCATAGTGGTTTAGCAACTTCCCAAAACTTGAGGATTTTTTTCCACATCCAGGAGCCTAACTGTGTTGCCTCAACTGCCCAAAAGGACGAGTGCTTTTGGAGATTTTGTTTGACCCATGTAACCCATAACGAGTCTACACTGGAGACTATACGCCAAATAAGCTTTAAGCAGCACCACATCATTTGCATCATGTAGAGACCGTAGTCCCAAACCCCCTTCTGACTTCGGTTTACACACATCTTGCCATGCGACCTTAGCTTTGTTGGTATTAAGGTCTGGACCCGACCAGAGGTAAGCAGAACAGAGGCTTTCCACAGTCCGGATACAGTCCCGGGGGAGACGATAGGCGGCCATCCAGAAATTGCATATACTCCAGAGAACAGAGCTTATTAAGTTCAGATGGCCAGCATACAAGATGAACCGTGCTGACCAAGAACCAATTTTGCGTTTTACAGTCTCGATAAGAGGAAGATAATCCGATGCAGAAAGGCGCTTCGTTACAAGGGGAAGCCCTAAATATCGTACTGGCAAGGTGCCCACAGCAAAAGAAAACAGCTCTGTGATCTCTTGATGAACCTCAGGGGAAACCCCCGCTAGATAAACCGTTGTTTTCTCCATACTGATTTGCAGACCAGACCACTTTGCAAAGTCTTCAAAAACCTTAATAATTCCGTTGATAGAGCGAACAGTACCATCAGAAAAAATTAGGAGATCATCGGCAAAACATAAATGTGTTAAGCCAAGAATCCTACACCGAGGGTGATAACCAAATTGTTGAGTCAATGCTGCTTTGTCCAACAGTTTTGAGAGAACATCCATATCAATTACAAACAAATAGGGCGATAGCGAACAGCCTTGCCTCAGCCCACGTTTACTGTTGAAAAACCCTGCAAGTTCACCATTCACTTGGACTGAGAAGGATGGAGTAGTAATGCAAAGCATTATCCAGTGAATAAAGTCAGAAGGAAACTCCATTGCCTCAAGGGTGGCTCGCATAAAACACCATTGAACCGAATCGAATGCTTTGGAGATGTCAATCTTAAGAGCACAGCGATTTGATATTGAAACGACCGACCTTTTTTTGTTAAATAATAAATAATAAATAATAATAAAATATAATAAATAAACTACAACTAGTGGTCCCATATCCACTAGCCACCTAACCATAATCACAACCAACAGCGGAATAACCAATACCAATCAATATCCAAATAATAATCCAATAATAACCAATAATCATAACATCAACAATATCCAATAATCAAATAGCAGAAATCATAGAACCAGCAACCTAGCAATGTTCTAATGACTCAACTCTAGCAACCTAGCAAGCCAGACAACATCAAATTGAGTCCCTAGAACATCCTCCTCTTCATTGCCTTGATTCCATGATCACACTTTGCCTTTACCTACACCACAAACACATATTGCAATGCATGAGTATTTTATAAACACTCAGTAAGGCAATCCTCCCATCTACTGGGCTATACACACAAGCAATAGAGACATCTCTAACCATCAAACAACATTCAACAATCAACAATAACAAACCAGGACTCTGCATCGACCGATACCAACATGCATCGACCGACACCAGATGGAGGTTGCGTCGACCGATGCAAGATCTGCCTCGACCTATGCAAGGTTAACTTGCATCGACCGATGCAAGATATGCATCGACCGACGCATGCTTGACATAACACGAAAACCCTAG
>NC_025693.1:10581876-10594759 GCF_000633955.1 Camelina sativa
TCGACCGATGCAAGGTTAACTTGCATCGACCGATGCAAGATATGCATCGACCGACGCATGCTTGACATAACACGAAAACCCTNGCATCGACCGACACCAGATGGAGGTTGCGTCGACCGATGCAAGATCTGCCTCGACCTATGCAAGGTTAACTTGCATCGACCGATGCAAGATATGCATCGACCGACGCATGCTTGACATAACACGAAAACCCTAGTTTACGCGCCGTCCTCGCATCTGCATCGACCGACGTACAAAGTGCATCGACCGATGCAATGCCGAGCATCGTTTTCCTCCGAAGCTTCTCGCCGGATCTTTGTTCCTGCAATCACGAAACTCGATCCCAAGCCACAAGAAAGCTTCCTAACGTCCCAAATAACAATCTAACCAGCCTAACAACACATAACAAGCAAATCAGAGAGATCTCTAGCTTAGATAAGCCATGGTCATGCACTTACCTTTGCCAAGACGAATTTGAACCTAACACAAGGAAGAAAACGCTTCTAGGAAGCTCCTACAACGATCCCAGCTACAGATCTCTCCAGGAACAGCCTCAAATCTCCAGAATCACCAAGAACACTCAAGAACTCTTTCTCTCTTTCGTTTTCTCTCAAAAACGGCCCAACAAGACGAATGAGACCAAAAACCGTGTTAAGGGTTTTCCTTTACCCAAAACGTAGCGTTTGACTTAAGTCAAAACGCACAGAATTGAACATGCATCGACCGATGCACCATCTGCATCGACCGATGCAACTCCCAAACCGGGATTCCTGTTCACAGATGTTACAATTCTCCCCCACCAAACTAGATTCATCCTCAAATCTCGAACAACCATTAGCCAAGGACTTCCGTGCAACCGTCTCCACGGCCCGCACTCCTCCGTTTGATCTACAGAAGGTCACCTTTAGGCGATAGACTCACGCTCCAGGCGTCATTTGCTCTCGACTTTTGGACTTTCCTTTACTCATAGGCCTAAACTTTGAGTTTTTATTGGCTCCTCATCAGACCTAAGTCTGCATGCCATAATGTTGGCTCCTCATCGGGCCTAGACCCGCATGCCATAATATATAAGGAACATCCAACTCGTCTCTCGGGTTGCCACCCTACAGCGCGCCCCCGGATCGTCATCCAAAGTCGATATACCAACCATATTCCCAAGTCACAAAGTCTCTGAATATAGCAGTACTAGGAGACCCAAGTCCCCAACAGTCGCGAGCAAACGATTCTCAACACGTCTGAGTCCTATCCCTATCCAGGTTTCCTTCCCGTGGCTCGCGTAAAACATCTCAATGTCCTACCAACCACATATCCCCTCACTGGAATACCACATGACCACACAAGGATCATATACAGGCCACAAGGGCCGCCACAAAGGCCGAACAAAAGTCCTAAAGAGGACCGCCACCAAGGCCAAACAAATGTCCTAAAGAGGACCGCCACCAAGGCCAAACAAATGTCCTAAAGAGGACCGTCACAAAGACACTCTGGCTAAACAGCCCGTCACAAAGACCACACCATGTCTAAAAAGACCGCCACACACTGGCACACTGACTCAAAAGTCCGCCACTAAGGCCACACACAATCCCCTCCAAGGCTCTCCACCGCTAATATGGACAAATTCTAACTCCCGTAAAACTTTCCATATTTAGCACTTTCCATCTTTGGAAACTTCCACTTTTGGAAACTTCTATTTTAGGAAACGTCCCTCCAAAACCCCGCCTCACGGAAACTTTGTACCCCGAACACCACCTCATCTTGTTACTGAGTCGCACAACCAACCACCCCAAGCGACCGAGTAACAAGAGAGATGGGCTGGAATACTCCATTCCCGCTCCAGCCACGGATTACAGATGGGACCAGGCTAAACAAGCTCAAGTCGCGGCTTGCTTCTCATACCACTTCTTGAACCTTGCCTTCATCCTTGCCTCAGGCTCCCAAGTCTGCTCCTCAACACCATCACAGTCCCACAGGACTCTCATCAAAGGAATCTTCTTCTTCCGAAGTTCCTTGATCCTCCTCTCGAGAACCCTCACTGGTCTCGCCTCCAAAGTCAGGTTAGGCTGAAGATCCTCAGGAATTCTTAGCCAACACTCTCTCACCCTCACGGAGACACTTCCGCAACATAGACACATGGAAAACCTTATGGAATGCACGCATAACATCAGGTAACTCTAATCTATATGCCACTGGTCCAACCCGCTCAATCACTCTGAATGGACCCATATACCTCGGACTCAACTTAGTCTCTGACAATGACCTGTTTGGACCCCGCAACATGGCCATCTTGAGGTACACTCTGTCTCCTACCTGAAACTCAAGATATCTCCTCCTCCTATCAGCATAACTCATCTGTCTATCCTGAGCCTCCTTCATGTTCAGCTTGAGAACCTGAATCTTCTCTGAGGTCTCCTGAACAAAACTAGCACCAAACATGCTCCTCTCCCCCACCTGAGTCCAGCATAATGGTGTACTACATGGCCTCCCATACTAAGCCTCATAAGGAGCCATCTTAATACTCGCATGATAACTGTTGTTGTAAGCTAACTCTACCAGGTTCATGTGATCTGCCCAATGGCCACCCCAATCCAACACAGACATCTTCAGCAAATCCTCCAACGTCTGGATCGTCCTCTCAGACTGCCCATCTGTCTGGGGATGATAAGCTGTACTCATATGCACCTTAGTGCCCATCTCTGCCTGAAAAGCCTTCCAGAACACCGAAGTGAACTTAGAATCCCTGTCAGACACAATGCTCGCTGGCACCCCATGCAATCTGACTATCTCTCTCACATACTTCTTAGCCAAGACCGCTGCTCCATCAGTCTTCTTAATGGCCAGAAAATGTGCTGACTTAGTCAACCGGTCCACAATGACCCAAATAGCATCAAAGGTCCGTGACACTGGCAAACCCACCACAAAATCCATGGTGATCATATCCCACTTCCACTCAGGAATGGGTAAACTCTTCAGTAACCCGCCAGGAACCTGATGCTCAGCCTTCACTAGCTGACACACATCACACCTCGAAACCCAACTAGCTACATCCTTCTTCATCCCGACCCAATGATAGTACCTCTTGAGATCACGGTACATCTTAGTCGCTCCTGGATGAATGGACAACTTGCTCGCATGAGCCTCTCTCAGAATCTCCTGTCTCAACTCCTCATCCTTGGGCACACAAACCCGACCGTGCACCAAGATAGTACCATTATCTGAGACCTGATACTCTGAATCCACATCCTTAGAGGCATTCACCAGCCCCAAATCCTTCTCCTGAGCCAACCGCACTCTACTCAGAAGATCTGCTCTATCTACTGCTTCCAAACCCAACGGTTCCTGTGAAACAGCACATAAGCTCAACGCACTGATCTCCCCTACCAGAGACTCCATCTCCTGCTCCTGAGCCGAAGCTACCCTCTTCCGACTCAGAGCATCTACAACCGTGTTAGCCTTACTAGGATGATAGGCTATCTCCTAATCATAATCCACCACAAGCACCATCCACCGCCTCTGTCTCAAATTCAGTTCAGGCTGAGTGAATATATACTTCAGGCGGTTATGATCTGTAAACACCTGTACCTTTGCACCATAAAGATAAGATCTCCAAATCTTCAGGGCAAAAACTACAGCACCCATCTCCAAGTCATGAGTAGGATAGTTGCCTTCAAAAATCAGAAAATCAAAATAATTTCTTCAAAAACGCAAACTCACATTTTTCCACCAAAAACATAAAATCAGATTTTCCGCCAAAATCGTAAAGTCAAATTTTCTCGCCAAAAACGCAAAATCACATTTTCCCACCAAAACCGCAAATTCACATTTTCCCGCCAAAAACGTAAAATCACATTTTCCAGCCAAAAAATACACAAAATCATATTTTCCCGCCAAAACGCATAATCTAATTTTTCCGCTAAGCCTGCAATATCACATTTTCCCAACAATACCGTAAAATCATAATTTCCCTCCAAAATCGCATAATCACAATTTTTCCGCCAAAATTGCAAATCACATTTCCGCTAAAATTATAAAAACATATTTTTTTCTGCCAAAGCAAATTTACATTTTCCCACCAAAATGTAAAAATTACAATTTTGTCAAAAGCGCAACAAAGATTCTTGAAATTGAAATTTATAAATGCCAAAAATAATAATATTGATAATAGGATTTTTAGAACTTTTGTTTGGTATTGAATACAAATATATTCATATATATATATATATATATATATATATTTTAGATCAGTAATTAAAATTAGTATGGTCAAGATTAAGATTTAAAAAAGTATTAAATCAAAACATGGGCATATTAGTCATTTTTCTATTCAAATCCATTTAGATGATAATGTAAATAAACCAATAGGATTTTTAAAAATACTTTTTTCGATGTCATTTTACAAAAATACCCTTTTAGGGTGTTCATTTTCAAAAATAATCCTTTTAAATACATAAAATGATAAAATTCTAAACCCTAAACCCTACCCCCTAAAAACTACATCCTAAATGTAAAATATTAGAACCTAAACTTAAAAAAAAATTCTAAAAATTAATTTAACATATTGTAATTTTGTAAAAAATGATAAAAATAAAAATGTTCAAAAAAAGATATTTTTTGAAAATGAATATTCAAAAAGAACATTTCTAACAAATTATCATAAACTAAACAAACTCATTTGCATTTAAATACATCATCTAAATGAACTATTTTTTTATTTTGTTTGTTAGGTCATTTGACATTAAAATGAATTATTTAAATTGATTATTTAGATGAAACAAACAGGGCCCTAGACTTAGTAAGTTGCCCATCAACTGTCCATATAATAATCAAAAGTTCTAGACCCATTCGAAGGCTGGTTTAATCTTAACCGGTCAAATTTTTTGTTGTTTCGATTCGGTTGGGTTTAAAAATCTCTAAGGGGGGGTTATTGGATCCTTGATTTTAATGGATTTAGAAATCCTTATAAGATTTGGAAATCCACATGGAATCCATGGATTTTTAAATCAAATAATATGGATTTGAAAATCAAATAATGTGGATTTGAAAGTCAAAGAAAGTGGATTTGAAAATCCTAGAGAATAGAATTCAACATTTATAAAAGGAAAATAGAATTTATAAAAATAATCTCTCATGTATCACTCTCAAGTGAATCAGTCAACATGTTTGATGTTATTGTCTCTCTCCACTAATTGGCATATTTTCTTTGTTGTTCTTGGGTTGTAAGAACAAAGAGAGGTTTGAAAAAAAAGTTCTTAATTTGAAAAAAAATGTTCGTTACGATGCAGTTAAAGTGATTCACCAGTTAGGAATGAAAGAAGTCTTTGTTAGCATGTTGACTGATGAGCGTTATGGTTGGATTAAGCGTAACGTGATGGTGCTAATTATTATTACTGACTATCACTGGCCGAAGAACACCTTTTCTGCTTTCTCATTAAAGAATTTCTTTCTCTCAGTATTGTTATGTCTGGTCTTATAGGTGTAATTCTTCATGATCTTTTTGTCGTTGGTTTGCTATTACAATAATGCAGAAATATTATGTTTAATATTACGATAATATTATGTTTAATATTACATTTCATGATCTGTATGCTTTTACGTTTCATTATCGTTGGTTTAATATTACGTCAATTGTATATAGGCGTACAATGTCCTTATGTTCAATTATTAACAATTGTCTGCATTTGGTTTTGCAGAGCTGTTGCATCTGCTTGACTAGATATGGAGATGACAAAGATGTAAGAGAGCTGCCATGCGCACATGTCTTCCATGTAGACTGTGTAGAAAAATGGCTTAAAATCAATATTACGATAATGCAGAGAGGAAAAATATGTTTGTTATTATGATAATTCTGTATGGTTTGCTATTATACGTAGGGGTTGTTTTTTTTTTTCCAAATCCACCCAAATAACTAGGTCGAGACCAAGGATTTCCAATTCCTATATTTACAAGTAAAACATCTTTTCAAATCCATCTAAATCCAATATGAAATCAAATCCATACTCAAATCTTTAATAATGAATAAGGGGTCATTTTAATTAGGATTTAGAATTCATAGATCCAATAACATAGAATTTTAAAAAATATTTTAAAATGAATGATTGAATAACACATGATTTAACTTGGGTTTCTAAATCCATTAAAATCAAGCATCCAATAACCCCCTAAATCCCTTTATTCGTCTTTCCTTAAAGATACTTTTAAAACAAATAAACAAAGAGAAAGCCAAAAACCCAATCTGTCATTGATGCTCGAGAATTACATTCTCTCAATTGAAAGATCAGTTCTCTGTTTCTCAGGTAAAGAAGTTGGAAATTTTGATTTGCGTGCGATCAGATTATATCGTTTTTGTTCTGATGTTGAATTCTTAAAACCTCTTCCCTTTTTTTTTATTTCGTTTTCAAGATTACCCATTTGAACAAAACAATGGAACAAGGTCACGGAGAAGTGAAAAAGAGAGTAGCTTTTGTCCTAATCGATGGTTTAGGAGATGTATCAATACCAAAATTAGGTTACAAAACTCCATTACAGGCAGCAAATATACCTAATCTAGATGCAATTGCATCAGCTGGGATCAATGGTTTGATGGATCCAGTTGAAGTTGGATTAGGATGTGGTAGTGACACAGCTCATCTCTCTCTCATGGGTTATGACCCAAGGGTGTATTACAGAGGTCGTGGTGCGTTTGAGTCTATGGGTGCAGGATTAGCAATGTCACCAGGTGATATAGCTTTCAAGGTTTGTGGTGCTTTTAATCTTCTTGTTTCATAACATTGTTTTGTCATTTATAGTTTGTGAGGACCCTGTTTTTGTTATTGCAGTCTAATTTTGCAACTTTGGATGAGAAATCTGGAATTGTTGTTAGTAGGAGAGCTGATCGACATTTCGAAGAAGAAGGTCCTATACTTTGTGCAGCTCTTGATGGCATGAAACTTGCATCTTTCCCTGAGTATGAAGTGAGAGTCAGGTTGCAAAATGTTTTCCTGAAGCTTTGTTGATTTTGGGTGGCTTGTGTTTTTCTTGGCTAAAGGTTGGCTTTTTTTTTTATGTTTGTTCCTATAGATATGCAACGGAGCATAGATGTGGTGTGGTTGTAAAAGGGCCAAGACTTAGTGGGAATATATCTGGAACAGACCCACTGAAAGATAACCGTTTGCTTCTTGAGGCTAAACCTTTGGATGAATCAGAAGAAGCCAATCACACTGCTAAAGTAGTTAACGAGTTATCCAGGGAGATATCACGCATTCTTGTTTCCCACCCGATTAATTCAGAGAGAGCTGCACAAGGCAAGAATATTGCCAATCTCGTCCTTTTACGAGGCTGTGGTATTCGAATCGAGGTCTGTGTTTCAGAATCCTATTGCCTCTCGTAGAAATGCTTATTAGTGCTTTCATGTATCATCATCTCTGTTTACGGGTTTTGTATATATTTAGGTACCCCCTTTTCAAGAGAAGCACGGCTTGTGGCCGTGTATGGTAGCACCAACAAAGATTATTGCCGGACTTGGTATGTCTCTTGGTATTGACATTCTAGAAGCTCCAGGAGCCACTGGAGATTACCGGACGCTTCTGACATCGAAAGCAACTGCTATAGCCAATGCGCTCTCAGCTCCAATGAATCCCTGCCCTAATGTCTTTGTACCGGGAGAGGACGGGCACAAACCAGGAAGATCAGATGGTTATGATTTCGGCTTCCTTCACATAAAGGTAACGACCTTTTTTCTGTCTTTTATCACAAAAAATCAACGATCCTGTCTGATTTTATATTCTTGCAGGCTATAGACGATGCTGGCCATGACAAGGCGACAATGTTCAAAGTTCGAGGTTTAGAAGCTGTGGATAAGGCGATACGTCAGCTTGCTAAGCTTCTATGGCAAGCTGAGTCTTGTACAAATTACCAGTATTTCTTATGTGTGACTGGTGATCATTGTACTCCTGTTGAGTATGGAGACCACAGCTTCGAGCCTGTCCCATTCACAATGTGCCGATTAAGAGACTTTGTGAGCGCAGTTGGAGGAGAATCAGTTCTATTAGAGACGTCTTTGGACCCTTTTCCACTTCCAACGGTTGTGGAATCAGGTGAAGTTGTCACCGGAAAAGAAGAAGACAGTGGGAGTAGGGAAGCTCTTCCAGCAATTGGTGGAGATTCAGTTGCAGAGCTGAATGAGACTGCAGCTGCAAGAGGATGTCTTGGCCGTTTCCATGGCGGTGAAATGATGGGAGTCATCACTAAGTTTCTTAAACTAGAGGTATGATTTTATTTTCGCATTTTTCTTTGAGAATATTGGAAGTGTAATAAATCAAACTCTTGACAATATAGGTTTAGTTATTGTCGTTCCAAGTTGAAACATATCTAATCCGGTTCTTTTGGTTTTATTTACATCACTTTTTTCCTATAAGGATTTGATTGGTAAGATGGTTCCAACGAGGACAAAGAGTTTGTTAAGCTTCCAGTGATACATTCAAAAACTAAATTACCAAAAGATATCATCCGATAACAAAAACCTAATTTCATAACAAACAAGTAGATAATGCGGTAATATTGGTGTTCACAAATTCTCATCTCTTCTGGAAATTCAGAGTCTTAACAGAGAAAGCATAAATAAATACAAAAAACAAAGAGAAAGCAATGAGGGCAAGTGAAACAACCCACAAGAAGCTGTATTCGTAACCATAATAATTTTTCATGAACTCAACAACCTTCTCACCCGTATCGAGCTGCGTCTCTACATCCCCGTATTGAGCTATTGTCGCTCCGTACAATCCCCACCACCCTGGACACACGTACGTGAACCATCTTAACCATACCGGCATTCTCTGCAAAATATTTCAATATCCATTTAATTGTGAATATTTTTGTTAAAACATTTTTAAAAAGAGGCTCGATAACTAAGGGTTGGTTACTTACTGGGCGAGGAATAGCAAATCCTGAAAAGACGTTCCATGATGTGGATATGATACCATTGAGTATCGAAGCGATTTCTTGATTAGGACTTACGGCCATGACCATAAAACCAGTGTATATAGAGTACAAGACGCTGATGAAGGTAAAGAATATGTTCAACAAAAATTTGGAAGCTGTCCATTCATATCCTATCATCCCGTAGACGATAGCTCCATAGATACAAGCTTGAGCCATTGTATATGGAATCTCGATTATCACCTTCAAAATGGTTTTCATGTTTTCAAGATTAGAAACCAAAACATGCATATGATAGGATTAATTGGTACAGAAATGAAGTACCTGTGAAAATGCATAGGGTAGAGCCGAGTACATTCCAGCACCGGCTTCTCGATAAAAAACAGTACGTTCAGCCATAGCGACAGGACGCACAGTTGCCGCACTTTGTGAGCTTAAGAAGCCAATAGTAGTTGACATTGCACCTACACTGTTGAAGATATCTTGTCTTGTTGCTTTTCTTTTGCCGAGGCTCCAAAAGATGACTCCATACATGATTNCCACCACCCTGGACACACGTACGTGAACCATCTTAACCATACCGGCATTCTCTGCAAAATATTTCAATATCCATTTAATTGTGAATATTTTTGTTAAAACATTTTTAAAAAGAGGCTCGATAACTAAGGGTTGGTTACTTACTGGGCGAGGAATAGCAAATCCTGAAAAGACGTTCCATGATGTGGATATGATACCATTGAGTATCGAAGCGATTTCTTGATTAGGACTTACGGCCATGACCATAAAACCAGTGTATATAGAGTACAAGACGCTGATGAAGGTAAAGAATATGTTCAACAAAAATTTGGAAGCTGTCCATTCATATCCTATCATCCCGTAGACGATAGCTCCATAGATACAAGCTTGAGCCATTGTATATGGAATCTCGATTATCACCTTCAAAATGGTTTTCATGTTTTCAAGATTAGAAACCAAAACATGCATATGATAGGATTAATTGGTACAGAAATGAAGTACCTGTGAAAATGCATAGGGTAGAGCCGAGTACATTCCAGCACCGGCTTCTCGATAAAAAACAGTACGTTCAGCGATAGCGACAGGACGCACAGTTGCCGCACTTTGTGAGCTTAAGAAGCCAATAGTAGTTGACATTGCACCTACACTGTTGAAGATATCTTGTCTTGTTGCTTTTCTTTTGCCGAGGCTCCAAAAGATGACTCCATACATGATTCCAACAGCAGCCCCGAAACTGAGACGCACTGCGTTATAAGGAACATTTCTCCAATATGACTTGTGCTGTTTCCACAAGCAAGCTTGGAACTGAGTGAAATAGGATGTTGAATATTTTGTTGAGAAATGAATGTCTTGTGCATGAGGAGGAACCACGTTCAATTCCTTAATTAAATCTTTGTTTCTCCTGGCATCCATAGACAAACAATACTTATGAGATTTTTCAAGACTCGAGCAATGTTTTTTATGAATGCAACTCCACTTACATGTAAAGGCTTGAGTTTTTGTATATTTGAGCAAATCTGACACCAAGAACATCTTCTTTTGCCTTTGTTGTAACTTCAAGGGCCCATGTTGCTGGATTGTAACCTTCCTTTATTTTTCCTACTCCTCTTATTCCCTAAAAAGTATCTTGTTCAGTTATTGTGAGGAACGAGATGGTGTTAATCGAATAACTTCACTTATTATCTTTTACCTCAAAATATTCAATTAGTTGAGAGGAATGGTGGCCAATTGGACCAACATAGATCTCTTCTCCTCCTCTTGTCAACAAGAAAAGCTAAAAAAAATGAAAGTTAGGTGCATAGCTAAAGATAGAAGTAGTAAAAACACAAAGAGTAAAAATTCTGAGTTACCTCATCAAAGGATTCAAAAATATCGATACTCGGCTGATGAATGGTACATACAACAGTTCTTCCAGTGTCAACAGTGTTTCTAACAGTCCTCATGACAATTGCGGCCGCTCTTGCATCCAATCCAGATGTTGGCTCATCCATGAATAGAATAGAAGGATTGGCTACAAGCTCTACTGCAATTGTCATTCTTTTTCTTTGCTCAGTCGAAAGCCCACTAACTCCCACATGTCCAACCAACATCTCCCTCAATGCTTTTAACTCTATCAATTCCATCACCTCTTCAATAAAGAGCTGAAACGTTTCTATGTTAGTTAATTATATGGTTTCTTGAATCTTATAACGGTGATCTTTTGATTATACTATTATATAACTAAAACACTTAATTTTACTTCTCGAGTATGTGTGTCAATATTAGGGGGCAACCTTAACCACGCAGAATAAAGAAGAGACTCATAGACTGTTAATAGAGGGGAGTGGATGTCAGATTGTTCACAATAACCCGAAACACGGGCAAAGGTATCCTGTTTTTTAGGAACTCCAGAAACATGTATATCTCCGTGAATGTATCCTGTGTTCTTACGCCCGGCTAAAACATCCATCAAAGTAGTTTTGCCTGCGCCACTCACGCCCATAAGTGCAGTAAGAACACCCGGCCTAAAAGCACCGCTTAATCCATTCAATAGTACCAGTTTATCCTCTGCTATGCCCTTTTCTTTCATCTCCTACAAAATCCTCTTTATAAAAATTATATACTTGAGTCTTTGAATAATCTCTTACGCTTATTGAAAATGTTATTCACATACCTTGGGAGTATCAACAGAATATGTGATGTTCTCAAACGTCATGTATAGAGGCTTGAATGGTATAAGAACTTTTTTGTCGTTGCAAGTTCTCGTTGTTGCCACTCCTACATATTTTTAACCATTTTTGTGATCATGATTTTTTTAAAGGAGATGAAAAGAGAGAATGATTGCGTCGTTCTTGAATAGTTTTTACCCGTTATAATATTGTTGCTATCAGTCTCTCCACATTCATCTGGTATAACGGCATACTTGGATACTCCATATTCTACAAAAGTAAAAAAATTTACGTTTAAAAGTATTGATCTAATACATAGATGTAGGAAGAGTAAGTGAGGACACTCACGTTTAAGATAAGCCAGACTCAAAGATGTAATAACGTTGGACATGATTGTAGATACGATCAATGCTAAAAGTCCAATCCAATACCAGTAAGTTTCTACAAAAAATCCTCGCGATTTTAAGACCGCAACTCCTAGACCCTGCATATATTACATAGTAAAGTTTGGATCCGAAAAACTGTGTTGACAACTTAAGAAACGGTTTCCAGAAAATTACATCTTTCCAGGACTTGCTACGGAATTCGTTAACCGAAACAGCTGTCTGTATATACATCATTGGTGATGTCCAATACGCCCATGTTAACCATTTGTGCACTTGATCTGCGCATCACAATGCATCACTAATTAGCTTATGGATCATACACTTAAAGAATGAATATGGACAACAACAACCTCCTTAAAACTTACTTCGCGACAACACATAGCCGCTGAATGTCATTAGCCACATCACAGCAAGACATCCCATTGTGTTTGCAACCACATGATTTCGAGTCACTGCACCGATGCACCGAAATAGTCCATACGACATTTGTCCGCACAATGCTAGAACTAAATAATGTTTAAAGATCCTATAGTAACAGAAACAAAAAAAGAGCAATTAATAGTAAAAATATATAGAGCAAAGAAAAAACTTATGGTTCGTTAAGACAAGCTTACGATGTGATGGTAAAATCATATCCAATGAAGTAATAAGTAAAGAAGACCACAATGAAGACTTCAACGAAGGATAAAGGGAAGGTTATGATTGAGGTTGGTAATGAGAAGGTCCATGATGGGTAAAAGCTGAAATGGCGTTGCTTGTAGAACACTGGAAGCTTATCAATAGTCATGGGAAGTTCGAAAAAACCAGAGAATACAATCATTTGCACTTCCAAATAGATAGCTCCCATGTATATGATTCCATCCTCTACCGTACTGTGATGTTCCTTTTGTTGTGAAAACACAACTGTGATTATAACTGCATTGA
>NC_025693.1:10596190-10613473 GCF_000633955.1 Camelina sativa
ATATTAGGGGGCAACCTTAACCACGCAGAATAAAGAAGAGACTCATAGACTGTTAAGAGAGGGGAGTGGATGTCAGATTGTTCACAATAACCCGAAACACGGGCAAAGCTATCCTGTTTTTTAGGAAATCCAGAAACATGTATATCTCCGTGAATGTATCCTGTGTTCTTACGCCCGGCTAAAACATCCATCAAAGTAGTTTTGCCTGCGCCACTCACGCCCATAAGTGCAGTAAGAACACCCGGCCTAAAAGCACCGCTTAATCCATTCAATAGTACCAGTTTATCCTCTGCTATGCCCTTTTCTTTCATCTCCTACAAAATCCTCTTTATACAAATTATATACTTGAGTCTTTGAATAATCTCTTACGCTTATTGAAAATGTTATTCACATACCTTGGGAGTATCAACAGAATATGTGATGTTCTCAAACGTCATGTATAGAGGCTTGAATGGTATAAGAACTTTTTTGTCGTTGCAAGTTCTCGTTGTTGCCACTCCTACATATTTTTAACCATTTTTGTGATCATGATTTTTTTAAAGGAGATGAAAAGAGAGAATGATTGCGTCGTTCTTGAATAGTTTTTACCCGTTATAATATTGTTGCTATCAGTCTCTCCACATTCATCTGGTATAACGGCATACTTGGATACTCCATATTCTACAAAAGTAAAAAAATTTACGTTTAAAAGTATTGATCTAATACATAGATGTAGGAAGAGTAAGTGAGGACACTCACGTTTAAGATAAGCCAGACTCAAAGATGTAATAACGTTGGACATGATTGTAGATACGATCAATGCTAAAAGTCCAATCCAATACCAGTAAGTTTCTACAAAAAATCCTCGCGATTTTAAGACCGCAACTCCTAGACCCTGCATATATTACATAGTAAAGTTTGGATCCGAAAAACTGTGTTGACAACTTAAGAAACGGTTTCCAGAAAATTACATCTTTCCAGGACTTGCTACGGAATTCGTTAACCGAAACAGCTGTCTGTATATACATCATTGGTGATGTCCAATACGCCCATGTTAACCATTTGTGCACTTGATCTGCGCATCACAATGCATCACTAATTAGCTTATGGATCATACACTTAAAGAATGAATATGGACAACAACAACCTCCTTAAAACTTACTTCGCGACAACACATAGCCGCTGAATGTCATTAGCCACATCACAGCAAGACATCCCATTGTGTTTGCAACCACATGATTTCGAGTCACTGCACCGATGCACCGAAATAGTCCATACGACATTTGTCCGCACAATGCTAGAACTAAATAATGTTTAAAGATCCTATAGTAACAGAAACAAAAAAAGAGCAATTAATAGTAAAAATATATAGAGCAAAGAAAAAACTTATGGTTCGTTAAGACAAGCTTACGATGTGATGGTAAAATCATATCCAATGAAGTAATAAGTAAAGAAGACCACAATGAAGACTTCAACGAAGGATAAAGGGAAGGTTATGATTGAGGTTGGTAATGAGAAGGCCCATGATGGGTAAAAGCTGAAATGGCGTTGCTTGTAGAACACTGGAAGCTTATCAATAGTCATGGGAAGTTCGAAAAACCCAGAGAATACAATCATTTGCACTTCCAAATAGATAGCTCCCATGTATATGATTCCATCCTCTACCGTACTGTGATGTTCCTTTTGTTGTGAAAACACAACTGTGATTATAACTGCATTGATGAAGAGCTGAAGTGACTTCAAGAGAAAAGTGCGTAAGTTCCTCTTCATGAAAATTCTTTCTCGTTCTAAGCATGTCTTTAGTAGCTCCAACTTGCTAGCTCCATATTTGGTCCTTGTCAGGGCTGCTCTGTGATTATCCCATCGATCAAAAGGCGTTGCAAGCTGGGACTGTNCAAGACATCCCATTGTGTTTGCAACCACATGATTTCGAGTCACTGCACCGATGCACCGAAATAGTCCATACGACATTTGTCCGCACAATGCTAGAACTAAATAATGTTTAAAGATCCTATAGTAACAGAAACAAAAAAAGAGCAATTAATAGTAAAAATATATAGAGCAAAGAAAAAACTTATGGTTCGTTAAGACAAGCTTACGATGTGATGGTAAAATCATATCCAATGAAGTAATAAGTAAAGAAGACCACAATGAAGACTTCAACGAAGGATAAAGGGAAGGTTATGATTGAGGTTGGTAATGAGAAGGCCCATGATGGGTAAAAGCTGAAATGGCGTTGCTTGTAGAACACTGGAAGCTTATCAATAGTCATGGGAAGTTCGAAAAACCCAGAGAATACAATCATTTGCACTTCCAAATAGATAGCTCCCATGTATATGATTCCATCCTCTACCGTACTGTGATGTTCCTTTTGTTGTGAAAACACAACTGTGATTATAACTGCATTGATGAAGAGCTGAAGTGACTTCAAGAGAAAAGTGCGTAAGTTCCTCTTCATGAAAATTCTTTCTCGTTCTAAGCATGTCTTTAGTAGCTCCAACTTGCTAGCTCCATATTTGGTCCTTGTCAGGGCTGCTCTGTGATTATCCCATCGATCAAAAGGCGTTGCAAGCTGGGACTGTATTGTGCTCCCGAAATGGTGCATTTTGAAGCCTTCCTTGAATTGTTGTGCTGATACATAACGATATGGCAGCTCTTGATTAACCCAATACTGTTCTTGATCTTTCCTGGATAAAATCTAAAAATGAAAAAGTGTAATCTCTCGATTAGTATATAATGCAAAGTAAAATATACATATATATATATATATATATATGTTTCACTAAAAAGTGTTGTACTCGGAGAACTCACTTCCTGCAAGTAATCAGCTATCCCTTTTCTTTGGGGACACTTAAACCCCATAGATTCAAAAAATTCGAGGACGTTTTCCCGAGGGCCTTGGTAAACGATGTGGCCTTCTCCAAGAATAATGACATCATCGAAGAGCTCAAATGTCTCTGGAGGAGGTTGAAGAAGAGATATAAGAGCGGTTTTATCGAAAACATGGATCATTTGCTTGATGCTCTTGACGATCTGAAACGTCGTCGAGCTATCTAAACCATCTGATATGTTGTCCATGAAGAAAGCTCCCACTGGTCCAACCAACATCTCACCTACACACAACAAACCAAAAACCTTAAGAACACATTTCAATACCGTCGAAACACTATTAATAAGAACTCCTCATCGATCTATCGATACCAGTCGTTACGCGTTTCTTTTGCCCACCAGAGATTCCTCTTTTCATATGATTCCCAACTATCGTATCAGCACACATCTCAAGTCCTAAGACTTTTAAAACGTAATCTGTAACTACATACTCCTTGTGACCTTTCATAACCGATGCCTGTAAATAATATCATAAAATTATAAAGATTCAAAAAAAAAAAATCTATTTTAACTTCTCTCAACCTACCTAATAATTTCTCTTTGTACCTTCATTAACGCATCGAGGTAAGGCTCTGGCTTGATATTTAAGTCTTTCTCCCGTCTCAGTAACTCCGCAAGCATATCTGTTCTCAACCATCCATGTCAATATTCAGTTTGGAGAGATCATTACAGAATAAAGAGGATCATGTTTTTTTATACCGTAGCCTGTTCCCACTCCTTGGCATCTTGCAGAAAATTTTAATGTTTCTCGAACTGTTAAGTCCGGCAAGTGAACATCGTATTGGTCAATGTAGCCGGCAGTTCTTTCTGGCACGAACTCATGCAATTCATGCCCATTGTATGTCACTTTCCCTGTAGACTAACCATTCAACAAGTACACTATCATATCACTGCTTCATACCAATAAAAGCATTTTTTTTGGATATCTTTCAAAGATTGAAGTAGTGTCTATTTACTTTTAGTCCAGTTTCTGTCTTTCCAGACAATGCTTTTAGTAAGGTAGACTTTCCAGATCCCGGTGGTCCCAAAAGTAGAGTCAGTCTGTGTAGTAAAAAGAGACAAAATGAGAAATTGATTCATTTTTTTTGTAAATTATATGGTGCAAAACACACAAATATCTCGAACAATATCAAAATATCATAAACGGATTTAGAATCGAAACAAAAAATGAAAGAAAAAATAGCTAGCTAAGGATGGTTGATGAACCTGCCGGGTTTGATGATCCCGCTCACATCCTTAAGAATGGAGATTCTCTTTTTCTGAATCCTAAGAACTCCGATTTTCGTCCCAATACCCTTTTTTTTAATATAAAACTAGACGATTAGGCGAGATCAGAGAGATGCCAAAAAAGATGGCTTTACAAATTAATTTCTTGCTATACAAGAAACGTAATGAGGACTAAATGGATTTGCAAATGATTTTTTTTGTTGTTGTTATACAAACAAGAAATCCAATGAGGAAGGAGATGTTACTTTTACAACGTTAACGAATGAGTTCATGACTGTGGGAACAGCTTTTCTTCCTGCATAGGCTTCTGTGGTCAGGTTTAAATCCTCAAATCGGACTTCTATCGTTGGTAGATTCAAATAGACTCTGGTTTTTTTTTTTTGTGCAATAGTAACAAAAAAAAAGTTTATTATCTAACAGATTAAACAATCTTACACATAAGAAAATTATATTTTTAAGTAGATTTACCTATCGAAACGACTCTTTAGCCTCTGTAAATACTCTCCATGCCAATCCTCGTCATCCATCGGCATCACTCTATCGAATAACTCTCTTCTCTCCGTGAAGCCAAGATCTTTCATGTCAATCTCCTTGAAACCTCCTGTGATCCCTCTAAGAACAGCCTTCCTTGCCCGGTCGTACGTCGGAAGACGCTGCAACTTCTCCATAGCCGCTACGTTCATGGCTTCCTCTTCGTCTTCTTCTTTGATTTTTCGGCGACTACTCGCCTTGTTCATCATGTTCTCTTCCTCTGAGCTTGCTCTGTAGTGTGCCATCGCTTCTTTTCTCGTTCAGTCTTTCTCTCACAACTCTTTTCTTACCTGTGATTAGAAGCTAACAGGACAATTGAATTTCATAGACCCCTGATTATTTATGATACACTGAATCCCATGTACAATTTTGAAATAATTAAGATGGTGTGGATTCTGGTGACTAGTGTAATCTAGATCTATTTATTACTGTATCTATGTATCATTGATTCAAATATTTGGACTATATCTAATTAATGAATTGACCAAATCTTAAACAGATTCTATACCCCACCGAAATAAAACAAATGTCTGCATTCATACAACATACACTAGATTAAGACCCGTGCTAGAGCACGGATTGAAATTATTTTTATTTATATTATAATCTTATATAATAAGAGAAGGTTTCTTCTGAACTTTGTTTGAGAAGATGACATCTGGCGCTTTATATAGCTGACATGTATCCTCATATTAATTTTAATTTATAATTTATTATACACAAATGTTTAAGATCCATTGCTAATTAAATAAGGCCACAATTGTCAACTTAATTCCTTGGTAATTAAAAAATTTGCTTTAACAAACAAACAAATAAAATCTGAACTTGCAGCCCCTATGTTTCTCTTCCTCCCATATAATATTTAAATTGAAACTCAAATTTAGTTTTAGTTTTGCATTCTGCTTTTGAAAACGTAAGTCATGCCATCAAAGTAAAATAAGTAATTTGATAATTGTTTTCTTATTTACTTTAATTAAATATTAGTAATCTGTTTTCCATAAAATTATACAATATAATTCAATCTCTAATTACTTTTATTATTATTAAAATAATATTTTTCCCTCACTACTGGGAATCAACACCCCCACACACTAACTACAATTTTAAAAATGATACAACCTTAAAAAATTGCTCTATACTCTACTCTAGAGTCACTCTCTAATGATAACCACCGATAAAAATATGATTGTTTTAGGGAAGCTCCATACTTTAGAAAAAACAATCTCTTACTCAGCTTTAAAAGTCTTTTTCTAGACGAAAACGTAAATCAACTACTTAATCCACACCACACCTATCTCACCTACTGTACATTAAAAAGTTCCACTCTAACTAATTTTTTACTTGCTTTCAGGCATGCAACTCGCCTATCTAAGTTCGAAGATATGTTGATTCAGGGAAACCAGTGTCTCTCTTTGGGAAAACTTTTCACTGAAAAACATGCCAAACTTCTTACACTCTGGATAGACTATTTATATTTGAATGCAACATCGTCAACCCAAATGTCTTTTTTAACTCCAACGATTCCGCAAAAGGTATTATATTTCATATACATATGGTTAATTATGTATTTGTTTTTCCCCATTCTCCCACATGTAATATATATTGCTTCCATTTAAATCAATTTTTGTCTTACTTTTCACATCAGTTTTTTCTAATATTCTTACAATAATCTTCTAAAATGAACAACAATCTTATAGTCTTTAATATTTTCCCCAGTAAATATTTCATGGCAAGTAATGTCTCGTCTTATATAAGAAGAGAAGGTTTCTTCTAAAATTTGTTTGAGACGATGACATATGGCGCTTTATATAGCTGACATGTGTCCTCATATTAATTTCAATTTATAATTTATTATACACAAATGTTTAAGATCCATTGCTAATTAAATATGGCCACAATTGTCAACTTAATTATTTGGTAATTAAAAAAATTGACAAACAAACAAATGAAATCTGAACTTGCAGGCCCTGTGTTTCTCTTCATCCCATACGGTATTTAAATTGAAACTCGAATTTAGTTTTAGTTTTGCATTCTGCTTTTGAAAACGTAACGTCTTGCCATCAAAGTAAAATAAGTAATTTGATAATTGCTTTCTTATTTACTTTTAATTAAATATTAGTAATCTGTTTTCCATAAGATTATACAATATAATTCAATCTTTAATTACTTTTATTATTATTATTATTATTATTATTACTATTATTATTATTATTATCTTTTTCCCTCACTACTGGGAATCAACACCCCCACACAATAACTACAATTTTAAAAATGGTACACCTTAAAAAATTGCTCTCTACTCTACTCTAGAGTCACTCTCTAACGATGACCACCGGTAAAGATATGATTGTTTTAGGAAAGCTCCATACTTTAGAAGAAACAATCTCTTACTCAGCTTTAAAGGTCTTTTTCTAGACGAAAACGTAAATCAACTACCTAATCCACACCTATCTCACCTAATGTATATTAAAAATTTCCACTCTAACTAATTTTTTACTTGCTTTCAGGCATGCAACTTGCCTATCTAAGTTCGAAGATCTGTTGATTTGGGAAAGCAGTGTCTCTCTTTGGGAAAAACTTGCCATTGAAACACATGCCAAACTTCTTACACTCTGGGCAGACTATTTATATTTGAATGCAACATCGTCATCCCAAATGTCTTTTTTAACTCCAACAATTCCGCAAAAGGTATTATATTTCATATACATCTGGTTAATTCTGTATTTGTTTTTTGCCCATTCTCCCACATGTAATATATATTGCTTCCATTTAAATCAATTTTTGTCTTACTTTTCACATCAGTTTTTCCTAATATTCTTACAATAATCTTCTAAATTGAACAACAATCTTATAGTCTTTAATATTTTCCCCAATAACTATTTCAAGGCAAGTAATGTCCCGTCAATTTTAGTTGACAAATTTTATTTAAACCCAAAAGATTTGTATGTGATTGACCAAATAGAGACTTACGTCAGACAACAAGGATGTAGGCCAGGTAATATGACCAATTTTAATTTTATTTTGAGAATTTGTTAAAAATACCATTTTTGATATACCATTTTTCAAAAATACCCCCTTTTGCTATTTTTATTTTTGCCCTCCTTTAATTTTTAATGACCATTTTACCCTTAGATGAAAAATATTTTAATCAATAAAAAGAAAAACAAAATTTTCCCGCCAAAAATTTTTCGAAAAAAATTTCCTGCCAAAAATTTTTTTGTCAAAAAAAATTCGATAAAAATTTTCGACAAAAATTTTCCCGCCAAAATTTTTCCCGCCTAAAAAAATTTACAAGGTTTTTTAAAGGTTTTATAAGGTAGAACTTTACAAGATTTTTTCAAGAGTTTTAAAAGGTTTTTAAACACCTTGTAAACGCTTTTACAAGGTTTTTAAATGGTTTTTCAAAGGTTTTTAAAAGGTTTTCAAATGGTTTTTATAAAGATTTTTAAAAGGTTTTTAAACACCTTGTAAACACTTTTACAATGTTTTTAAAAACTTTGTAAATGTTTTAATAAGGTTTTAAAAGGGTTTTAATAGGTTTTTAAACATCTTGTAAACGCTTTTAAAATCTTTTTAAAAGCATTTTCAAGGTTTTTAAAAGCGTTTACGAGGTTTTTAAACACATTGTAAACACTTTTAAAAAGTTTTTAAAAGCGTTTACACTGTTTTTATAAGGTATAAATTTCAATATTTTTGGCGGGAAAAATTTTCGATTTTGACAGGAAAATTTTTTTTAGCGGGAAAAATTTTCGATTTTGGCGGGAAATTTTATTTTATTTTTGGCAGGAAAATATTTTCGATTTTGATGACTGTACATTGTTGCTGTCACTCAAAAAAAGGTAATTTGGTCATTTTTTATATAAAGTGGGATAGTTTTAAAAATGGTCAACTTTTTGAGAATGCCCCTTTATTTTTACTACTATTACTTAAAACATCGTCTTGATATTTTTAAGGAACATTTTTTTTTGGTGTAAAGTGAGAATGGTTGAAGTTGTGTATTGCGCATTGGGTGGCATTACATTTCATGCACTAACTGTAATTTGAAAATAAAAAAATCTGGTTCGACCTTGACATGTCACAGTTTTCCTCCATCCGAAGCTGTGGGAATACTCCGGTGTGTTGTTTTCAATGAGTCCGGATTGTGGCAATCCATTGTTTCATAGTTCTTTTAATATGTTTTTTATTTTATTTTGTGCATGTACTAACTATTTGAAGGTACTATTCAAACTGAAATTCCCAACCCAAGTCACTTTTTTATTCTTAGGCCAACTTAGATGAATTGGACGACGAGGTGGCTCAGCTCATCAAAGACTTAATAGGGAAGACATTGTATTCCAATGTCAAAGAGTCTACATACAATTTCACGGCTCTATGTTCCAGAGTTTCACTGTCAGTCTGTCACATCCATGAAAGATGATCAACACCACTTTCCCCTAGAACCTGAGACACACATGTGAAAAAAATTTCAACAAGGAATCATAAATTATTTACGCTTGAATTTTAACATTTACAATTTTACATTTTTCACTTTGTTATTTTAATAGATAATTACTGATGATGTAAACCGAAGTTTAAAACCGAGGTTGAAGTCTCTTCAAGATTTGCAAGGGGTAAGGCATTGAAGAAACAACGTTCTGCCAGATATTAAAATAAAAAAACATATGTAATTTAAATTTTGTTGTTCAAAAAAAAAAAGCAAATGTAATTCATATTTAATTTTAAATTTTAGTTCTGCCTTCACTCACTCAATAGGAAAAACAAAGATGAAGGTGATTTTGCCCTTATCAATGTTGAAGAAAGAACTCCCCAAAAGGTGATTATCTCTAAAAGGTAATTCATATTTAATTTTAAATTTTAGTTCTGCCTTCACTCACTCAACAGGAAAAACAAAGATGAAGGTGATTTTGCCCTTATCAATGTCGAAGAAAGAACTCCCCAAAAGGTGATTATCTCTAAGTATATTTAATAGATTCACTAAGTAAATAAAAGCCACTAAACAGGGTTTGATTGGTTTTTAACATTACTGGTCTAATGTTGACAGGATATACAACAATAAAGGTAAAACAACTTCTGATGTTGGGAGAAACCAGCAGACAAAAGGAAGAAAATCACTTGTCGTTTCATCTGCAAAGGAAAGACAAATACAAGCCACATAAAAAGAAGACAGTACAAATTTCAAATTTCACCGTATATGTATTACAAATTGGTAGCATCCCAAAACAACACATTCTAATTGTAGAACAGAGAGATATTTTAATCTTTTCTACGTTTCGTTATTTAATAAATTAAACAAGACTAATAAATGAAATTAAACATCAAGGTTGCTTTTAGTAATGGTGTGACATCCCAGTTTCAGAGACTTGCGGAAAGGTTTACAAGAATTGATTTGGCCACCTATGTCACCAAAGTGCAATTATTTTTTCGGTCAAAGGTCCTGAGAGAACTCCACAGTTAAGCGTACTTATGCTGGAGTAGTCTCAAGATGGGTGACCTTCCGGAAAGTGATTGTTGGAACTGTGCGAGTGAGGAAAAAACACAGGAAAAGATCATGTGGTGATTTATAGGGACGGTAACAAGTCTTTAAAGCCTCTCAAATGTAGCAAACCGGCAGTCGGATATGGATGGGCTCACGGGCCTAATGAGAGGACGTGAGGCCCATTAAGGAAGGTGGGCCCATGGACTGGGATTGGACATAGAGCCCACTAAGAGGTGGCGGTCGGGGCGTTNGCCACCTATGTCACCAAAGTGCAATTATTTTTTCGGTCAAAGGTCCTGAGAGAACTCCACAGTTAAGCGTACTTATGCTGGAGTAGTCTCAAGATGGGTGACCTTCCGGAAAGTGATTGTTGGAACTGTGCGAGTGAGGAAAAAACACAGGAAAAGATCATGTGGTGATTTATAGGGACGGTAACAAGTCTTTAAAGCCTCTCAGATGTAGCAAACCGGCAGTCGGATATGGATGGGCTCACGGGCCTAATGAGAGGACGTGAGGCCCATTAAGGAAGGTGGGCCCATGGACTAGGATTGGACATAGAGCCCACTAAGAGGTGGCGGTCGGGGCGTTACAAGTGGTATCAGAGCCGAACCCAGATAAGTGTGAAGTCGAGTTGGCTCACACTGTCGGGGGTTACGGTCTTGATGAGCAACGAGGATGGTGCGATCTGTTAGTGGGGGTGAATTGTGACATCCTGGTTTCAGCGACATGCGGAGAGGTTTAAAAGAATTGATTTTGCCACCTATATCACTAAAGTGAACTTATCTTTTCGGTCAAGGATCCTGAGAGAACTCCACAATTAAGTGTGCTTATGTTGGAGTAGTCTCACGATGGGTGACTTTCCGGGAAGTGATTGTCGAAACTATGCGAGTGAGGACAAAACACAGGAAAAGATCATGTGGTGATTTGTAGGGACGGTAACAAGTCTTTAAAGCCGACGAATATGGATGGGCTCATGGGCATAATGAGAAGACGCGAGGCCCATTAAAGAAAGTAGGCCCATAGACTGGATTGGACATGGGGTCCACTAAGAGGTGGTGGTCGGGCGGGCTGTTACAAATGGAGTCTGTTGGAGTTTTTTTTCAATAATTCAATATATGAGGTTTGATTGTAAAACAAAAGTAAAAATAAACTCGTGCGTAGTACGGGGTAACCTCTAGTTTTATAAATTATATTTTATTTTAAGATTATAATATAAATAAAAGGAATTTCAACCCGGGCTCTAGAAGGGCCTAATCTAGCATTAAGGTTTAATTTTTAATTTCTGAATACGATCCCGAAGATCACAATTAATCTTG
This sequence comes from Camelina sativa, assembly GCF_000633955.1. Lineage (NCBI taxonomy): Eukaryota > Viridiplantae > Streptophyta > Magnoliopsida > Brassicales > Brassicaceae > Camelina > Camelina sativa. The sequence continues at coordinate 10,607,609 of NC_025693.1, forward strand.
TTAAATTAGCGAGATTTGATTACTTTTTATGATTGAAAGTATATTTTTATTCCTTTAATAACTTTTTTATTGATGTGGTTTATCAATAGAATCTGTGAAAAATAAATTGGTAATATTGTGATTCTAGATATTTGGAACCATATACGTGATCTTCCGAAAGAAAGTTTGGAATATCCATGAACTATCAATTTAGAATAACTCGTTTAAGATTTTCTGTTACAATTAAGGTTTTATTTGTTACAATTAATATATGGAGTAATTTATAATATATGTATAACCTATTTGTAACCATTTATTAAAATTATAAAGTCTACCAAAATAATGTTGTGTACTTCCGTTTTATTATAAAGGAGATGAATTACTTACTAATAAAAGAGTGTTTGAAGCTCCCCAAGCCATCCACATTAGTTTTTACTAAATCACTTTCAAGATGCCACATCATCAAAATAAAAAATAACCAAAATAAGAGAAAAATATGAAACGTTTCATATCCACTTCAGCTAAAGAAACCGCTTTTATTCTTTGCATATCTATATAATAATAACAATCCGAATAAATGCGATCGACAATTGTGTTTTTTCAATTGTACCTTTTAGATATTTTATGAAAAGTCGTGATGGATCATTGAAACGGTTATTTATGAAAAGTTACAATTGTTCACTGTAAAGTTGTGTTGATTGGAACATTCATATCTTTTGAAATCTATATATATTTGTCTGGTTGAACTGTTTTCATTTTTTTTTGCCATGACACAAAATCAACTAAAATTTCAATCTCAACGGTTTATACATTTTTTCTAAATTATTTTCTAGCATTAATTCTTTTAAAAGCCAAGAAATTCCTTTAATTCTTGATTTAACAAAAGATTTTGGGAATGATGAATCTAATTTACATATTTTAGTTAATTTTAAGTATAAAATTTTAATGAAAATACCTAAAATGTTTTTCCAAGAGTTAGATGGATTACATAGTGAGTTTTTGGATTTAACTTTTCAATATGGTAACAATCCGAGTAAATGCCACCAACGGTTGTGTTTTTTCAATCATACCTTTTGGATAATCTTCCAAAAAAATCTGTAGAAAATTTAAATTATGTGTTTAAGAAAAACTTGTAATTGTTCATTGTAATGGTTTTTTTGTAAAGTTGCAATTTTTCATTGTAGAGTTGTGTCTATTCTAATATTTGCATCTTTTGAAATCTATATTTTTGTCTGTTTGAACTGTTTTTTTTGTCATGATACAAAATAATATAAAATTTCAATCTTAACGGTTTTTACAGCTCTTTAAATTATTCTTTAGCATTCATTCTTTTAAAAGTAAGAAACTCGTCCAATTCTTGATTTAACAAAAGATTTTTGGAACGATGAATCTACTTTACAACTTTTAGTTAATTTTATACCTAGAGTCTTTTTCGAAGAGTTAGATGATTATATAATAAGCTTTTTGGATTTGACTTTTGAATATGATTATAAAGATGCCTTCTATTTAAAAGTAGTTTATATGAGTTTGTAGGTATAAGCAATTGCAGACACAACAATTGCGATTTTTCGTAGTACATTTTCGTAAAAAAATGTTTTAATTTGTTTTTTTTTAATTCAAACGGTTGCATCTATTCATTGTAGAGTTATATCTTTTCACTATATTTTATTTATATTTTTTCATCGCATCTTTTCGTTTTAATAGGTGTGTCTATTTAAATAGTCATGCTTTTTTAACTCTCTTTATATTTGTCTCTTCATCACTAACTAACAAGTTCGTTGAAACAAATTTTTCATTTTATGTTGAGTCTATGAAACGACCGACCTTTTTTTTTTTTAAAAAAAATAAAAATAAATAATAAATATAATAAAATAAAATAAACTACAGCTAGTGGTCCCATACCCACTAGCCATCTAACCACAAACACATTCAACAGCGGAAATAACCAACCAATATTCAATAATAATCCAATAATAAAGTATAACCATATTCCAACATAATAAATATCCAAAACAACAGGAATCATAGAACCAGCAACCTAGCAATGTTCTAATGACCCTACTCTAGCAACCTAGCAATGCCAGACAACATAAAACGGAGTCCCTAGAACATCCTCCTCTTCATTGCCTTGATTCCACGATCATACTTTGCCTTTACCTGCACCACAAACACATAGTGCAATGCATGAGTATTTTATAAACACTCAGTAAGGCAATCCTCCCATCTACTGGGCTATACACACAAGCAATAGAGTATCAATAATCATCACACAACAATCAACAACAACGAATAACAAACCAGGACTTAGCATCGACCGACGCCACACATGCATCGACCGATGCCAAATGGGGAAGCATCGATCGACACAGAAGCTGCATCGACCGATGCAAGTGTAACTTGCATCGACCGATACCCAGTCTGCATCGACCGACGCATGCTCGACGTAACACGAAAACCCTAGAGTTTTACGCGCCGTCCTCGCACTTGCATCGACCGACGCAAGATATGCATCGATCGACGCAACGTCGAGCACCGTGATTTCCCCGAAGCTTCTCGCCGGATCTTCGTTCCTACAACCACAAAACTCGATCCCAAGCCACAAGAAAGCTTCCTAACGTCCATAGCAACGAACTAACAAGCCTAACATCACACAACAAGCAGATTAAAGAATCCTCTAGCTTAGATAAGCCATGGTCATGCACTTACCTTTGCCACAGAAGAATCTGAACCTTAAACAAACAAGAACAAGCCTCTAGGAAGCTCCTACAACGATCCCAGCTACAGATCTCTACAGGAACGCCTCCAATCTCCCAGAATTCTCAAGAACACTCAAGAACAACTTTTCTCTCTTTCTCTTTTCTCAAAAACGGCCACACAACCACGAATGAGACAAAACTCGCATCTAAGGGTTTTCCTTAACCCAAAACGCAGCGTTTGACTTAAGTCAAAACGCAGCGTTTGACTTAAGTCAAAACGCACAGAATTGAACATGCATCGACCGATGCACCATCTACATCGACCGATGCAACTCCCAAACCGGGATTCCGGTTCACGGATGTTACAGTCTAGATGATTGAATATATTCTATAATCTAACTAAAATTTTAGAAATGATTATAGTAATAGAGAAATTTTATACAACTTAATATTTAATTTATAGTTGTGTCTATTTATCTTAACTTTCCGTTAAAAAATATTTTAGCATTTAAAAATAATAATAACAATCTAAATAAATGAGAACAACAGTTGCGACTTTTCGTAGTACTTTTTTGTAAAAAAAATGGTTTTGTTTGTTCTTTTTTTAAAACTCAAACAACTGTATTTGTTCATTGTAGAGTTGTGTCTTTTCACTATATTTTATTCATATTTTTTCATCACAACTTTTCGTTTTAATAAGTGTGTCTATTTAAATAGTCATATTTTTAAACTCTTTATATATTTGTCTCTTTATCAATAACTAAAAAATCATTGTTCGTTGAAACAACTTTTTCATTTTATGTTAAATGTAAATAATTTGAATATTAATATTTAATATTGAATGTTATTCTATAATCTATTTTAGAAATGATTATAGTAATATAGAAATTTAATAAAACTTAATATAGAATTTACAGTTGCGTCTATTTATCATAACTTTTCGTTAAAAACTATTTTAATATTTAAAAGTTATTTTATTTTGTTCGTAAGAGTTGTGTATTTTAATTTTCCGTTGATACTGTTTGACTCATTATTAAATATATTTTTAATTACTCATTATAACCATTAGTTCAATATTCTAAGTCCTTCTCTCTCTAATCAAATCAGTTTTTACGGTCGCAACCATCTTTTATGGTCGAATTCAAACCTCTCCATCTCGTGAGTTTTTCCACTCTCTTTATTTCATCGCTTACATGAGACTTTTACCAATTTTGTCTGATTCACGATCTTCTTCAGCTAAATATATGCTACAATTGAATTCTTAAAATCAGTTAGAGTTGTCGATCCACCAACATTCCAGTTCTAGATTGTGGAAATAGTTTAAGAGAACATCAATGGACGTGATGGGATTGACACCGTTCAGTCGGAAGACGATTCCATCTCCCATCGTGTAGAATGTCGATTATATCCAATGGAAAAACTCACCATCTGCACAATTTTTGTTTTTGTTGAGGTTCAGTATATAGGTCGGAGATGAAAAGATTGCCATTTGATTTAGAAGAGGATATTTCAGTTTGCTACCGATCCATTCAACTCGATCGGGTCAATCTTTCTTAATTCTCCTATCCACATATTATTCAGAATTTTTTCTAGGTAATCTCATATTACGGTGTATAAACTTGCCATTTTCTATTATTTACAGTTGTATTTATACTAACGAAATTGATGTATGCGTGTATATAAACAAGGTCATCAAATGAAGAAAGAAAGGGCTGCTACCCTCCAAACCTGTGATTCGGAAGAGAATATCCAAAAAGCATGGAAAAGCCAAACATGCATACAACTCCTACTATCTATTGCCTCGAATGTATATTCAAATCTCCTTTGAATTGGTCAAGTCAAGCAGGGTTTAACCAAGGTGATTAAGATTACAAACTTGACCCTCCCTTTCCTATGACTTCTTACTAATTTCTTTATTTTTTCAGACCATGGTTAATGTAAAGAGGAAAAGTATCCACTCACTCGAAGTCTTGAAATGATTTTTCTGGGTACAAGTTTCAAGCAATACTTGATAACACATTGCAAACATGAGCCACATTACAAAATTTAGAGTGCTAGATGTTAAGATCCCACATGTGGTTTTCGATTTGAAGGGGATATTGTTGGATACAACCCAAGTCCCATATCGGAAGTTTGAAGGGGCTATCATTAATATATAAAGGGTTAGGGCCAATCCACTAGTTACCAAATGGTTCCCAAATTTAACAAGGTATCAAAGCCCAAGTTTCAAGTTCTCGTGGACCTAGAAAAGTGGATACGAACATGCATCTTGTTAACCCAAGTAAAGAGGCCCAAGAAGGAATTTATTATCGGTCCAAGTGGGATCGGTTCGAGATGTAATTATCACGAAGGCGTGTTAAGATCCCACATGTGGTCGAAAGTTCGAAGGGACTATCATTAATGATATATCATGGTTTTTGCGGTTTTTAACCATGGTATAAGTGTGCTTTTTGAGTCTTTTGATTTGTTTTCTAGGTTGTTTTTGAGTCTTTATAGGTTTAGGTACTCATTGGCATGGATGGAACACAAAGAAACTAAAAGAGGACGATTTGGAGCATAATCAAAGCATGAAGGCTGATCAACGAAGCTGGGAGACGAGTTCAAGAGTATGCATCGACCGTTGCAACCAAAGCATCGATCGATGCAGGTGCCACAAAGCCAATCAGATGTTTTCTCCGCAAGTTTTGAAGATTTACAAAAGTTGCCCAAGTTTGCTTTATTTGCATTTAAGGCCCAAGACGTGTTTTAGAGTATTTATAGGATTTTTATGGTCATTGTTAAGACCTAAGTTTTATTCTGCAACCTTTTTGAGAGAAGAGATATTGAGAGCTTTGGAGAGATAGATCTGATTTCATCTGTAAAGAGAAGATTCTTGAACTCCCTTCTTACTTCTTAATATCAATTGCTTATTATTCAGAAAGATGTCTTGTTCTTGATTAAACATGTCTGAGTAGTTTGCTTGTTAAGTTCAGGTTTTTTCATAGAGATTTATGGTTTATTAGATCTATTATTTATAGGGTTCATTATCTTCTGTGATCTTCATCTTAGGTTGTTCTTCATATTGATTCTTGATTGATCACCTAGAATTAATACTTTTTTTTTTTTTTTTTTTTTTTTTTTTTTTTTTTTAATACCAAAGTACTAGATAGTACGAATCGCATGAGTGAGGTCGTCGTGTCTAAGTCAACGG
>NC_025693.1:10613825-10635604 GCF_000633955.1 Camelina sativa
CACGACCTAGAATTAATACTTTAGGAAAATAAATTGATATGAGAATATAATTGATTTTCCTGATAAAACCTTTTTTTTTTGTCAACCATTGGGCCACAACTGGCCGGCCCATTAGCCAAATTCCTACATTCGTAGGAGCCGGGACTCGATCCCGGGTGTGATGGTGCCTTCTACAAATGGACTTACCTCCTGCCACTGCACTAAGGTCACTTCACCCTGATAAAAACCTTTTGATGAGCAAAATTACTTTCTGCAAAGAGATTTGATTTAGTGATTTTGTGAACAATCTAAACTTGTTTTTAAAGCTGATTTATTACCTAGAAATTTGCAAAGAGATTTGGATTTTTTGGTTTTAAATTTAGAAAATATTTGCAGTGAGAACTAATTTATTTTACAAAAGAGTTTAGAGTTCTAGATCTGATTTTTAATTGTCTGAACCCTAGTAATTTATTGATTTAATATTCTATAATTTCCTGGGAAATTCTCTAGGCCTAGCTCTTTGATCCTTGAATTTACAACACCTTTATTCTGTTTTTGCTTTGTTTTTAATTTAATATTTTGATTTAGCATAATTAAAAGAGTAATAAGTCTATTGTGTGAACTAGAGTCTCTGTGGATTCGACCCCTAGAGTATTACAACTGCAAGGCTGTTAGTATCATTAGGATATTACAATTTGAGCATATCAAATTTTGATGCCGTTAGATTAAAGTCTTTGATTTTGTCTAAATTTTTCTTTTTCTATTTTACTTACACGCTTTTTTTTTTTTTTTCTCTTGTGTGTTTCAGGTACATGCCTAAGCCTAGCACCAGGAAAAATCCTACTGGTCCAGTTGTTAAGCTTACAAACCAAGAGTTAGGACAACTAGAGCGTGATAACACAAAAGCAGCCAACTCAGGGAAGATGGCCAAAACAATCATACTGAGACCTGATGCGGCTGGAATTTTGAGGGATCAAGGGGTCATATGCCCAACGAACAAGGCCAAAAACTTGATGCTGATGGACGGGTTAATTAGGAAGAACTCGTCGAGGTCGGTGAGAATGCAGGTTGCGTTGACCGACGCAACGATGGCATCGATCGATGCAATGCTGGCGTCGATCGATGCAATGTCAGAGCCGATGCAGAGAACCTTCAGCCTAGACGGGATAACAATGGAGAGCTTGTCAAGACTCTTGCGGACTTCAACAGGCCAGATTTGTTCTATGAGAACCACTCCGCAATTGTTCCTCCTCCATTCCCAAGGAATGATTTTGAACTGAAGCCTGCCTACTTTGCTCTTGTTGGCCAGAGACCATTCCAGAATTTGCCACATGAGAAGCCTCTAGACCACATTGAGCACTTCGAGGACATAGTTACAAGCATCAAGGCTAATGGAGTCACTGAGGACTATCTCTACTGCAAGCTTTTCCCCTACTCTTTTGTTGGGGAAGCTTCTCATTGGCTAAGACAACTCAAACCAGGATCTCTAACAACCTGGCATGACCTCAAGGTGGCGTTATTGAATTATTTCTATGATGATGCGATGTCTGATGAGCTGAGGATCAAGCTCTCCACCTTTAGACAAGGACCTGCTGAATCTTACAAAGCTGCTTGGGTAAGGTTCAAAGCATACCAGAGAGATTGTCCGCATCATGGTGTAACACCCGTGTCCCAAAGAAAAGTGGAAGAACCGATCAATTTATGTGAAATCATGAAATTGCACGGTTTGGTTTAAGTTCAGCCGGTTTAGAGCCAGTTTTGGGAAACCCTAAGTGATGTATTTATAATTATATGGACGCCTTTTCTCTCTATTTGGTCGTGGCTGCTATTCAATACTTGTGTTGAGAGGAAGAAAGAGATATAGAGAGAGGAGAGAGCCTATTGTGGTGTGAAGGAGATTAAAGGAGAAGGAGCAGAATCGTTAGAGTTTGGGAAGAAACAGTTTCGATATATCAAATCGTTGTCAAAGGTAACGAAATTTGGTAGTTTTATTCTCAAGCCTTTCATCGTCGTTCTCCTTTTTACAGAAGTGGATTTGGATTTAAACTCGATGAGTTATGTGCAGTTTCGTGAGACACGTTTTCTCAGACGCGAGTTGGAACCATCGGGGATTATAACTGAGATCGTGGTCTCGTCTGGTTTCTGATCGGCACGAGATTTTGTGGGATGCTTCGTGACGTCTCGGACTAGCTTTTCACCGGAGGGATTTGATAGTTAACGGTTGGTTTTTATTTTAGGGTTTCGTCTTTAAGACTGTTCTTTTCTAATGTTTCTGTCCAGTTTCGCTATAAGTCGTTTTTGGTTGTGTGGCTTGTTGTAGGGAATTGCTGGGCTGTTTCAGACGTTAGGAGAGTCTCAACTGGTTATATTCGTTGTTATAATCAGTTTGATAAGGTGAGTGCGTGACCATGAGCTTATCTAAGCGATTGGGTTGTATAACTTGTTTTGTGTGAAGTTGTGTAGGTGTGATGAATGTGTTATTGGATGTTCTGTTCAATGTCTGGTTTGTTATGTTTTATTTGTGGTTGTACTCTTGATTTGCTTGTGTGTATAGCTCGTAGATGGGAGGATCGTCTCACTGGGTATTTCTGGTAATACTCACGCATCTCATTGTGTTTGTGGTGCAGGTATTGTGTAGTGTGGAATCATGGCGATGAGGAGGAGGATGATCTAGGGTCTCGGTTGTGTGTTGTTGGACTTGGTTATATTGTTTATGTTGGAACCTTGGATAGAGTTATGCTAGGTTGATGGATAGAATGCTTAGGAATGTTATTGCATTGATGATGTGTTGGTTCTGTATGTTGGTATGTTTCCGCTGTGCATATTGGTTGTTATCGGTTTAATGAGGAATTGTGGTTTGGGTGGTTTAATTAAGTAGTATGAGATGCTTAATTATGTATTGTACTTTTTTTTAAAAAAAACGGGTCCGGTTGTTTTAATTTGGTATCAGAGCCCTTACGGTTCTAGGATGGTTAAATGGATGGTTTAGAGCGGTTTAGGAATTTAATTGGTTGAATTATCTTCCTATTGTTTGATGCATGATGATGTGTGATGGAATTGATTATGAGTAGTTAGTCAATTTGTATGTGGTATGGAGTCCTAGTATCATCCTCTTCGAGCCTTCAATGAGATTCCACTGTAAGTTGTTTTATGTGTTGTTAGTTGTGTAGTGTTTTTAGCTTCTGTACGGGAGGTGCAGTTGGCTATTGACAAGTTGTTGGAAATTGGTGGATCACGCCGGTATCGGGAAATACCGTTGGCGGTGATTTGTGAAAGTGGATGTGTTGGAAAGGGATTTCCAAGAAGTTAAGTTGGAGACTTACTTCGCCTAGAGTGGCTGGAGTGCCACTATTTAACAAGATGAGGACATGAGGTGGTGTTCGGAGTCCGAATTTTCGTGAAGCGGTGGTGTTGAGAGAAGTTTCCCGAAATTGAATTTACTATAAGTAGAAAGTTCCAAAAGAGGGAAGTTTTAAAAATGGAAAGTTTNGTGAAGCGGTGGTGTTGAGAGAAGTTTCCCGAAATAGAATTTACTATAAGTGGAAAGTTCCAAAAGAGGGAAGTTTTAAAAATGGAAAGTTTTATGGAAGTTAGAATTTGTCAATTTTTAGCGGTGTGTGCCTTGGAGGGGCTTGTGTGGCCTTTGTGGCGGAATTTTGAGTTAATGTGTGCCCGTGTGTGGCGGTCTTCTGAGACATTGTGTGGCCGATGTGCTTACTGGTGTTGTTGGAGGTCCAGCAGGTTCTGTGAGTGTGGTAACAGGTTTTGCTCAGACCGAGATGACCTTATTGCAGATTTAATAAGATGATTAGTTCTTATGAAATTTTGACGAGGGATGGGTTAAGGGATTATGTGATTCTAGGAGTGGGAAGTTTCCATAAATAGAAAGTTTCTAAATATGGAAAGTGTTTAGGGAGATAGAGCTTTGCTGTTTATGGAAAGTGTCGTTGCAAAGGAAAAATAAAAAGTTCCAGAAAAGGGAAGTTTCCATAAATAGAAAGTTCTATGAATAGATAGGACTTGACTATTTTTGGAAAGGGGATGTGGAATGCTTGGAGTGGCGGGAATGTTTAGAGGTTGACCTGAAGAGTGGTCACAGATGAGATGATTGGTTCTCAAAGATTTTTGATTGGTGGTGTTACGGTGCTACGAGATGTGCGGGTTCTAAAAATGAGAAGTTTTATGAATAGTTAAAGCTTGCCTATTTACGGAAAGTGCGATTGCAAATAAATAGAAAGTTCTATGAATAGTTAGAACTTGTCTATTTATGGAAAGGGCGTGTGCAAACACCCAAATGGTTGAGATGTTTTGAGTTGGCCTGAAGAGTGGTCATGGTGGTGGTGATATTCTGGTGAGAGAATATGGTGATTGGTAGAGCATTGCGATGTTTTACGTGAATCACATGAGGTAGTTCCCGTCGGGAGATGCTTATTGACGTTAGGACTTGTTTGCTCACGTGGAGATGATTAGTTCTCCAGAGGAGATGATTAGTTCTCCTGTGGAGATGATTAGTTCTCCTGAGGGGATGATTAGTTCCCCTGGTGCACCGCGGGCTTGACGGGTTGCGACCCTGAGGGCGGCAGAGGAGATGATTAGTTCTCCTAGGGGATGATTAGTTCCCCGGAGGGGATGAGTAGTTCCCCTGGTACCGAGATCTTGAGGGTGACTNAAAAGTGCGATTGCAAATAAATAGAAAGTTCTATGAATAGTTAGAACTTGTCTATTTATGGAAAGGGCGTGTGCAAACACCCAAATGGTTGAGATGTTTTGAGTTGGCCTGAAGAGTGGTCATGGTGGTGGTGATATTCTGGTGAGAGAATATGGTGATTGGTAGAGCATTGCGATGTTTTACGTGAATCACATGAGGTAGTTCCCGTCGGGAGATGCTTATTGACGTTAGGACTTGTTTGCTCACGTGGAGATGATTAGTTCTTCAGAGGAGATGATTAGTTCTCCTATGGAGATGATTAGTTCTCCTGAGGGGATGATTAGTTCCCCTGGTGCACCGCGGGCTTGACGGGTTGCGACCCTGAGGGCGGCAGAGGAGATGATTAGTTCTCCTAGGGGATGATTAGTTCCCCGGAGGGGATGAGTAGTTCCCCTGGTACCGAGATCTCGAGGGTGACGATCCGAGAGTGAGACGGTATGGCTCGAGGACGACGGTCTGAGAGTGCAGGCGGTGCAGTTCGAAGGTTGCGACCTAAGAATGTATGAGTGAGAGAGCAAACAATGTCTAGAACGTGGTTATGAGCGTAGTGACTGGATGTAGACCTCGGAGGTCGGGATTGATCTCGTGTTTTGGGTTGTCTTGACTAGTGGGGCCAGGGTTATGTGGACCGTTGGGTCATATGGATGTGCGGGCTGTTGCGACAGTTGCACGGAAAACCTTTACTGACGGTATTCAGTCCGGTCGGGGAATGTGCGGGCCGTAGTGACGGTTGCACGGAGGTCCTTGGTGGAGGGACAATGTTCTCAGATTCGAGGACGAATCTTTTGTTAGAGGGGGAGAATTGTAACGCCCGTGTCCCAAAGAAAAGTGGAAGAACCGATCAATTTATGTGAAATCATGAAATTGCCCGGTTTGGTTTAAGTTCACCCGGTTTAGAGCAGGTTTTGGGAAACCCTAAGTGATATATTTATAATGAAATGGACGCCTCTTCTCTCTATTTGGTCGTGGCTGTTATTCAATACTTGTGTTGAGAGGAAGAAAGAGATATAGAGAGAGGAGAGAACCTATTGTGGTGTGAAGGAGATTAAAGGAGAAGGAGCAGAATCGTTAGGGTTTGGGAAGAAACAATTTCGATATATCAAATCGTTGTCAAAGGTAACGAAATTTGGTATTATTATTCTCAAGCCTTTCATCGTCGTTCTCCTTTTTACAGAAGTGGATTTGGATTTAAACTCGATGAGTTATGTGCAGTTTCGTGAGACACGTTTTCTCAGACGCGAGTTGGAACCATCGGGATTATAACTGAGATCGTGGTCTCGTCTGGTTTCGGATCGGCACGAGATTTTGTGGGATGCTTCGTGACGTCTCGGACTAGCTTTTCACCGGAGGGATTTGATAGTTAACGGTTGGTTTTTATTTTAGGGTTTCGTCTTTAAGACTGTTCTTTTCTAATGTTTCTGTCCAGTTTCGCTATAAGTCGTTTTTGGTTGTGTGGCTTGTTGTAGGGAATTGCTGGGCTGTTTCAGACGTTAGGAGAGTCTCAACTGGTTATATTCGTTGTTATAATCAGTTTGATAAGGTGAGTGCGTGACCATGAGCTTATCTAAGCGATTGGGTTGTATAACTTGTTTTGTGTGAAGTTGTGTAGGTGTGATGAATGTGTTATTGGATGTTCTGTTCAATGTCTGGTTTGTTATGTTTTATTTGTGGTTGTACTCTTGATTTGCTTGTGTGTATAGCTCGTAGATGGGAGGATCGTCTCACTGGGTATTTCTGGTAATACTCACGCATCTCATTGTGTTTGTGGTGCAGGTATTGTGTAGTGTGGAATCATGGCGATGAGGAGGAGGATGATCTAGGGTCTCGGTTGTGTGTTGTTGGACTTGGTTATATTGTTTATGTTGGAACCTTGGATAGAGTTATGCTAGGTTGATGGATAGAATGCTTAGGAATGTTATTGCATTGATGATGTGTTGGTTCTGTATGTTGGTATGTTTCCGCTGTGCATATTGGTTGTTATCGGTTTAATGAGGAATTGTGGTTTGGGTGGTTTAATTAATTAGTATGAGATGCTTAATTATGTATTGTACTTATTTAAAAAAAAAAACGGGTCCGGTTGTTTTAATTTGGTGGTCAATTGGTGGCAACTTGTCATGTGGGAAGGTTGTTAAAGGGTGGGGACCAGGGTTCGAGTAACGCCTGGCGCACCAATAACCTACTGTGGATTTGGATGAATAGTTCCATTTGCCCAGTGAGGGGTTAGGATCGATGCCCTGCAGGGCCAGCTTCGGGCCTATGGGGGCAAGCTAGCGGTGGGCTAGTGGGGTCAACGGGACGGGTTGTCACACATGGGTTCTCAGAGGTACAGCTGATTAGTATCTTTTTTAGCGGGATTGACTGGAGATATCAGATGGCTTTGGATGATGCTAGTGATGGGAACTTCAAGACAAGGTACCCAGATGAGGCAGAAAAGTTGATAGAAAGGCTAGGATCCAACAATAGTACTAAGAATGCAGACTTGGAGCGGAGAAGGGCACATGAAGGGTATGATTCAAACCAGTTTGCTACAGTGAATGCCAAGTTGGATACAGTGCATAACCTTCTTGTTGGAAAGAAGTCAGTCCATTTTGCAGAAGATGTTGAGATATTTGAACCAGAGCAGCAGAATGTAGAAGAAGATGGCAACTTTGTGTATGGTATTCAAGGACAAAAGTTTGGAAATCAGCAAGGCAACAGGTCTTTCAGTGGAAACAACCAGCACAACAACTATCAGTCTAATTCTACAGGCTACATTCCTAAGCAAGATTATCAGAAGCAGCAGAAAAGTGGATACACCAGGACCTATGGCAACTCCTCTTACCAATCTCCTCCTCCTAAGACAACTAAAAGTAGGATGGAAGCAATGCTTGAGCAGATTCTTCAGGGACAAGAGCAGTTGACAGTGACATTCAATGGGAAGATTGACAATGTCTACACTGAGCTTACTGGCAAGTTTGATTCATTGAATGTTCAAGTTAAGAAGCTGGAGAGCCAAGTTGCACAAACTGCTGGAGCTGTGAAGAGACAAGAAGGATACTTACCAGCAAGAACTGAATCCGACCCTAAGCACTCCTGTAATGTTGTGACCTTAAGGAGGTAAGTAGTTATAGTCTGAAGCTGAGCAGAAGCAGATATCCCAAGAATTGCAGGACCTGATCGATGAGGATGATGAGTTTGACGATCCGGAACCAGCATCGACCGATGCAGCTGCTAAGCATCGATCAACGCAACCCTCGGTATTCGTAGAAGAGTTGACTTTGCGAGATAGCATCGACCGATGCAACACAAGCATCGACCGATGCAACGTCGAGACCAAGAAGGAGCTTACGAAAGCTCCGATTCCAGTTGCTGAGAGAGTGTACAAGCCTAGAGTTCCTTTTCCCAAGAACCCAAGGAAGTCTAAGCAGGAGATAGATGATGCTAAGTGCAAGGCTATGACGGATAAGCTTGTTATTGAGTTGCCATTGATTGATGCAGTTAAGACTTCTCCAATGCTTAGGAGATATGTCAAGAGAATGGTAACCAAGGATTTGAATGCTGAGCAAGTAGTGATGATGATTTCAGCCAAAGTCAGTGCCATCATTCAGAACAAGATCCCAGAAAAACTTCCTGATCCAGGTAGCTTTGTTCTTGATTGTACAATCTTCAATGAGAGGTTTGCTAGATCTTTGTGTGATCTTGGTTCCAGTGTCAAGTTAATGCCTAGATCAGTAGCACTCAACCTTGGGATGACAGATTTCCAACCCACCAAGATTACTCTTATACTTGCTGACCGTTCATTTCGCATTCCTGATGGTATCCTTGAAGATGTTCCAATTAAGATTGGTGATTGTTTGATACCTACTAATTTTGTGGTCTTGAAGTATGAAGAAGAGCCTATGGATTCTCTAATCTTGGGAAGATCATTCTTAGCCACTGCTGGAGCTATTATTGATGTCAAGAAAGGACAGATTGGCCATAATGTTGGAGACTTGCAGATGCGTTTTGACATGGATAAGCTGGTTAAGAGGCCAACAATAGATGGTCAAACTTTTTATGTGGATACATTATCTAATCTTGCTGAAGAGATTTTCAAGGAGCTGCATCCTGAAGATCCTCTTGAGAGAGCATTGGTTGCTTCTACTGAAGAAGCTGAGCATTTAGATGACATTGCTGCTGGGTATGTCAAGTTACTAGATGCTAATGAGCAAGTGAAGAAGTTGGTTGCACAAGAGGAATTGGTTGGTACTTCTTCACAAGCTGAGAAACTATCAGATTGGAGCCTTGAGAAAACTCCAAAGCTGGATCTCAAGCCACTTCCTGCAGGTTTACGGTATGCATTTCTAGGTGAGAATTCTTCTTATCCTGTTATTGTTAATGCTTCCTTAAACAATGCAGAGCTCACTTTATTGCTAAGCAAGCTGCGCAAATTTCGCAAGGCTCTTGGCTATTCTCTTGATGATATTGCAGGGATTTCTCCGGACTTGTGCATGCATAGGATTCATCTTGAGGAAGGAGCTAAGACATC
Source organism: Camelina sativa (assembly GCF_000633955.1). Lineage (NCBI taxonomy): Eukaryota > Viridiplantae > Streptophyta > Magnoliopsida > Brassicales > Brassicaceae > Camelina > Camelina sativa. The sequence continues at coordinate 10,623,020 of NC_025693.1, forward strand.
TATTGAGCATCAGAGGAGGCTAAATCCGAATCTGCAAGATGTTTTTAAGAAGGAGATCATGAAATTTCTGAATGCCGGGATTATCTACCCAATTTCTAACAGCAAATGGGTTAGTCCGGTTCATGTTGTTCCTAAGAAGGGTGGAGTTACAGTGGTGAAGAATGACAAGAATGAGCTGATTCCGATACGGACTATTACCAGACACTAGATGTGCATTGATTACAGAAAGCTGAATGCCGCAACAAGCAAAGATCATTTTCCGCTACCCTTCATTGATCAGATGCTTGAGAGGTTAGCTAACCATCCATACTACTGCTTTTTGGATGGTTACTCCGGGGTTTTCCAGATTCCGATTCATCCCGATGACCAGGAGAAGACAACCTTCACTTGTCCATATGGTACTTTTGCATATCGCAGAATGCCTTTTGGTCTCTGTAATGCTCCTGCAATATTTCAGAGATGTATGATGTCCATCTTTACAGACATGATTGAAGATTACATGGAGGTTTTCATGGATGATTTTTCTCTGCAAAGTGCTAGCTAGATGTGAGGAGAAGCACTTGGGAGAAATGCCATTTTATGGTTGGAGATGGTATAGTGCTTGGTCACAGAGTTTCAGAGGCTGGTATTGAAGTAGACTGCGCTAAGATAGAAGTGATGACATGTCTTCAACCACCAGATAGTGTGAAGTTGGTAAGGAGTTTTCTTGGACATGCTGGTTTCTACAGACGGTTCATCAAGGATTTCAGTAAGATATCCAGGCCACTTTCAGCTATACTATGCAAGGATGTCAAGTTTGAGTTTACTGATGAATGTCGTTTCGCTTTTGAACGGATTAAGAAAGAGCTTGTGAGTGCTCCTATTATTCAACCACCAGACTGGGATTTACCTTTTGAGGTAAGGTGTGATGCCAATGATTTTGCAGTGGGAGCAGTGCTAGGACATATGAAGGATAAGAAACTTCATGTTATTTACTATGCTAGTAGAACACTTGATGATGCTCAAAGGAATTATGCAACAACAGAGAAGGAGCTGCTAGCAGTAGTGTTTGCTTTGGAGAAGTTTCGCTCTTACTTGGTTGGGTCAAAGGTAATAGTTCACACAGACTATGCTGCACTCAAATACTTGATGCAGAAAAAGGATGCCAAACCAAGGTTACTAAGATGGATTCTTCTTCTTCAAGAGTTTGACATTGAGGTTAAGGACAAGAATGTTGGTTCTCAATCTACTTTGTCTCATGAAGATTTGCAGACTCTTGGCAATGCATCGATCAACACAGCTGGTGCATCGATCGATGCTGCATCTCGATACGAACAGGACTTGGCGATTGCGTCGATCGATGCATCATCAAGCATTGATCGACGCATGGTTCAGGAACCTTCGGGTTACAAGTTTGACGACGACGTGGCTGCTGTAACTACTTCTGATCAACCGTGGTATGCTGATATCGCGAATTACCTTGCTGCAGAGGTGGAACCAGACAAGTTTACATGATATGCTAAGAAGAAATTCTTGAGAGAGCTTAGAAGATACTATTGGGATGAGCCATACTTGTATAAGCATTGTTCAGATGGAGTCTACAGGAGGTGTCTAGCTGAGACTGAGGTTCCTAATGTGTTATTTCATTGCCATAGATCAGATTATGCTGGACACTTTGCTACCTTCAAGACAGTGTCCAAAGTTCTTCAAGCAGGATTTTGGTGGCCAACAATGTTTAAGGATGCTCATGAGTTTGTGTGTAGATGTGATGCTTGTCATAGAAGAGGACAGATTAGTAAGAGACATGAGATGCCACAAAATTTCATCCTTGAGGTTGAAGATTTTGATTGCTGGGGCATTGATTTTATGGGACCATTCCCTTCTTCTTACAAGAACAAGTACATCCTTGTAGCTGTTGACAATGTCTCCAAGTGGGTAGAAGTTATTGCAAGTCCAAAGAATGATTCTGCTGTGGTTCTTAAGCTGTTTAAGACCATTATCTTTCCACGGTTTTGAGTGCCTATGATTGTTATCAGTGATGGAGGTAAACACTTTATCAATAAAGTGTTTGATAAGTTGCTGAAGAAGTATGGAGTTCAACATAGAGTAGCCACTCCATATCATCCCTAAACTAGCGGTCAAGTTGAGGTTTCCAACCGCCAAATCAAGGAAATCCTTGAGAAGACAGTGGGTGTTACAAGAAAGGATTGGGCTGCAAATCTAGATGATGCACTTTTGGGAATATCGGACTGCATATAAGACACCACTTGGCACTACTCCTTTTCATCTCCTTTATGGAAAAGCATGTCATCTTCCAGTGGAGATAGAGCACAAGGCAGCCTGGGCTGTTAAATTGCTGAATTTTTATGCCAAGACAGCTTCAGAGAGAAGGTTGGTTCAGCTGAATGAGTTGGATGAGTTTAGACATCATGCATTTGAGAACTCTAAGCTATACAAGGAGAGAACCAAGGCTTATCATGATAAGAAGATCATCTCCAGAAATTTTGAGCCTAATGATCAGGTACTTCTGTACAACTCTCGCTTGAAGCTGTTTCCAGGAAAGCTTCGTTCTCGCTGGTCCGGACCATTCACCATCCAAGAAGTCCGCGCCTATGGAGCTATTGTGCTGTTTAATTCCAAGGGAGAGAAGTTTACTGTCAATGGATAGATGGTGAAACACTATTGGGCTGAAGCCAGGATCCTAGATGGAAACATTGTGCGTTTGGATGATGCACCTTCTGCCTAATCCGCTGCCAAGTCAAGCTAATGACTCAACAAGCGCTTAGTGGGAGGCAACCCACTGGTAGGATTTAATTATCTAATATATTAAAAGAGAAGTCGAGAGAGCACACAGCCAATCTCACATAAATTGACGTCGTTTACCCTTAATGAAAATTGCCCCTAAAAAATTTTCGGACAAGCTTTTCTTCTCTATTTAGGTTGCTGAAACGCACCACATTCATTCTCAGACTTAAGATTACTAATTTGCCATTAATGAGATTCAAAACTGGACCTTTTTACCCTTCAAATTAATTAAGAAAATTATAAAAGTTTAAATTTTTAAAGTATTTAATCTATATAATCGTCAAAACGTAATTTTATAAATTAAAAAACCCTAAAACATAAAATAATAGGCTTTATATAAAACCCAATCAAAATATACCGACCTATTCGAAACCCTAAAATTATAGGTTGTTAACTAATATATAAATAGGTACAACCCTAACCATTCTCCATAGTTTAAAATCTTTTTTTTAAAAAACACCCTAAAATTCTCTCATGTTCTTGAAATTATATATGTATTATATTCCTGATGATCCTTCATATTGTTCTTCATATTCGTGTTCGTGTTCTAATGATTCATATCCTCTTTCTGTAGTATTTGTTTGGAACGCGAGTTCCATCATTACCAAAACTTTATGTATGGTTAGAACACAAATACGAAGAATTATATTGTATATGTTTCTTGATTTATTTAAAGTTTTGTAAAAACTAATTATACTAATTCTTATGTTTCAGGTGAGTTAGTAGATGGTCGTGATCTTAGTTCTATGTTCCCGTACAAAAGATCTAGGTATTTTATTTTTTGTTATACGTAAAACTTAATTCTTTATATCTTGATGATGCTAAATTAAAAGGCTCATGTTTATAGTTGCAGGAAAGCTTCTGAAGATGCTGATATTAATGAGATATGTTTGGTAATTTAAATAGTAAATTATTCTATCATCGTTATTGAATTTTATTCATGTGTTTGTAGCTCTAATAAATAAACATAAATCAATAGGTAGAGGTGGCGATGACTATTGAACATTTTTATTTGAATTCTGCATCTTCATCGTTGATAACAGGTATGTTGTTAAATTTAAAATTCTTTTGTTAATATTTATAACTATTTCTAATGCTTTATTAAAAAAAACTGATGATTAAAATTAAAACATTATTTAGATGATTCTACTGATGATCGTATGGTGAAAAACAGGTTTGTTTTAATTTTTATAAGAAAGATTATTAATATTATATATCTGATTCAGAAAATCATATTAATATTTATAGTTATTGATTATTGTTTCAGAACGACTATGGATGGTGCTAATAATATCCCAACATTTATGGTATATTCTTAAATAAATTATTTTGTTATTGTTTAAAATTATCTTCTCTTTTTTTCTCAGATATAACATCATTAGTTTGATTCATCAATATATTAAAGATCAGAGTTAGCAATACAATGTCTTTCGGCTATTTCTCGGTAGTGGTTTATGTTAAAAAAGCAGACTTTACCCTAATTCTTTGTTTAAAACATGTTACAACATTTGTTACTAATTCCTTATTTTGGTATTAACATGGTAACAATTTATGTTTAAAAGTCATCCTGATACTAATACTTTAATAACAAAATGATACTATCGTTTATGATCAATCTCTTTAACTCTATCCCTAATTTTTGGTGTTATATGCAGAGAAGCTATTAATCGCAAAGAATCTAAGCCGTTTCCTTTCCATTTAAGATACACGGTAATTATCTAAATATATTCTCATTAGTTTTTTTCTATTAGATCTAATACATGACATTGTTATTTTTTAAAAAATAGACTGCATATGGAAGAAGAAATGATTGGTGTCGTAGCAAATATTCTGGCGTGAAGAGAGGAGAAGAACGAAAATTAGAGAATAATAGGATGAATGTTCTGAGATCTTATAACTATTGTTTTTTTGATATTTTTTTAGATGGATTAATATTTTATGAAAGTGAAATGTTTTGAAAGTTTTAATTATTTTATTAATGAAAATCTGGTATTTTTTTAATATCGACCAAAAATAAAAATCGTGGAATACAATTATTAACAATACAATCGAACGGATACTAAAGTTCTTGATCATTATCAAAATTTGAATAAATTAATGAATTGCTATATTGATAACTATTATTTTTAAAAAAAATGTGATAACAATTATGTTCTAAATTTTGAAGATTATTGTTAAGTTAATGGTAAGGTCGTTAATTTAAAATAATAGTTATAAATGTTATCATAAAATATTAAAAATTATTTATTTTACGGTATGTAAAGTATGGTGGATAAATTAAAGAAGTATTCTATATTCAAAACAGAATAGAATACGTTGTATTATCACGATTAATGTAAAAATAGAAAACGTAAAATAAGCATTAAAAGCCGTAATGATAAACATTAAGAAGTTTACAATTTATCTCTAAACTAAAGGGAAGTGTAGAGATATTATGTCTTGAGATCTATACAAATTAGATAAATGATTTGCTAAACATATATTCTTAAATATCACTTACAAAAAAATGTAAATAATATATTTATTAAATTACGTCTATTCAACTCTTTTTGACTTTTAACCTAAATCAAAGAAGAAATAAGAAACAAAAAAATTATGGTTAGGTATAGCCTTTTCGATGATGTTTCGCGATTGAATTATTCAAAATACGAATGGAAAATTCGTGTGAAGTTTTTGTGTCTGTGGGAAGAGAAAGGTCCAAGTTTGGATATGGTTTAATCTGATATTAAGGTTTTTTAGCTTATACTATTCCCTAGCTCATTATATATTTCAAAAATAAAGCGTATATGCAATTATACCTTAAAGTTATATTACCATGTTTTGAGAATATTGTTTTGACATATAAAATTATATTATGAGACAATTGTTAATTCTATGTTTTATTATGGTGTAAAGGTCCAATGCTCCTTTCGTGGAGATGTTTATGATCGTTTTGTCTCAAAGTTCAAGGTTGGTGATTGGCTTGATTTCGAAGACTTTAAGGTTGTTGAACAAAATTATTCATGTTTAGCTACTAAACATCGTTACAAAATTGTTATTTTGTACAATACCAAGATCAAAGAGAATTCAATTGTTGAAGGGGAAGATTTCTATGATTTTGTCGATTTCAAACTCATTCATGATGATACCCAATGTGAAGATTACTTAGTCAGTGAGGAATTATTTTAGTTCTTTTAAAATTAATTTCAATTATTAATTGTAAAATTCTTTGTATTTGAACTAATTTAAATTTTATATAGACGTCATTGGCGAGGTTGTCAATGTTGGCAAATTCAGTTGTAATTTCAGAAAATTGCAGCAAAAAGAGGAAATCAAGAGGTTGGAAAATAATAAGAAACATGTAGACGTAACACAAAGTGATAATATCCGTATGTTATTTAAGTACTGTACTCGATACGGTTCAGATAAAAAGAAAAAATTTCTTATCATGATCACTCTGAATCAGATTGCACAATCTTTGAAGAATCTGATGATGATAGTGATGTTGGAGATCAGGACGATGATGATTATATACAAGAAGGAAGCGATGAGGAAGATGATGTTAGTTATGATACAATGATGAAGAAGAGGATGATACTGAAGAAGAAACTGATGATGAGGGCGAATACCAATCAGATAATAGTGGTAACAATGATCATAATGACGATAATTATGTCCAAGATTTAGAGGAGGATGAACAGGACGATGAGCTGCAAAGTACTGAAGAAAATCTTAAAATAAATAATAGAGCAGAGGATTACTCAATTAACCACAAAATCTCTTTTGATCTTTGTGATTTCAGGTAAATTATAATTCTCATATATATTATATATATATATATTATACATAATCATAATCATGAGCCATTATATTGAAACATACAGTTTTAATTCTTGAAACTTTAGTGGAACCCTAATAAAGTGTGAATTATTCGAAACAACGGCTGCAAAATTTTATGATGCTTTCAAATCTTTCCGGGGTGATTGTTTAATTTGTGTTATTCGATGGGGTGTTATTGAAGACTTCCAAGGTATACATTTAATTTGATTATATTTATTGCACAGTTTTGTTGATCGTGTATTAAAAGAATAAATTATGTTATAACTTTGCAGGAAAAAGAAGTATATCTTCTACGGTTTGTACGCGAATAACACTCAATCCGCAAAATTCAGATGTTGCAAAAATGATAGAATTGTAAGAGTATCATCTCTGTTCATGCTATATATTAGATGAAAACGAAATTTATTTCTAAACTTCTTTCATGTTCTACTTTATTGAGTTATAGGAGACCAAGGAAGAGGACTCGCAAATAGAAGACTGATTTCCTCATTTTTATGGCTTATTAGGGATTTTATGGGGATTTAATTATTTTATATTTAAATAGTAAATGGATTTTTAAAATTTCTTGCTTTAATATAAATGAAAGTTTTAGTTTATTTACGTATAACGATATATGGTTAAATTAACCATAAATGTTTCCTTTAAACAAAAATTTGAAAAATGGCTACATATAAAATACTTACAAAAAAATTTGAAGAGAAAGACTTTTAGGTTTCCAATAAAGTTTCAACAAAAATCTTAACAAAGAAACGACAGCCCAATGCATGGTAATTAAAAGATGTCAACATACAAGTTGAAAAAAAATTTAAAGTTAGACCTGCAATCTGAAATTTATAGTTTCAACCGTCCAATTTAATTTTTTTAAAATAAAGTATTTTGAAAATACGAAAACATTGTTCATTCTTATCGAACAGATACTCGTGCAGCTTTCCCTGTGTAGACCACGTGTTTTAATACAATCCACACAAATTTGTATCTCTGATTGTTATAATCCTTATCTTCTTTTGTTTATGAATATATGAACTACAACAAAAAATATTGAAATATTTGAAACTTCTCTCAGAAACTTTTTCTTGCTTCTAAATACACGCAAAAAAAGGGCAATCGGGATGGTGCTGTACTTGAATGATGTGAATCTTACTTTACGTAACCCGAAAGTTGCTGTGAAAATACTTCAAGAATGGTCACCTCATTTTATTTAAGGAAAGCTTTTTTATCAAAGTTTGATTTTGGTAGACGAAAGGGTAAATATTATACCTCATCCCATGTTGCTGTTATTTTTTTTTTCAAATATCAAATGAGATATACAACAAAAATAAATCAATGAAATGTTATATTATGTTTATATTATAGGGAAATAGGATTGATGCCAAGATAGATGCGGGACTTTATGTAGACTGTTACTATGGAAAGATCAATGAAGGAGACTGGTCCGAGAATTCTGGATTTTTAGTGATTGAAGGTCAACAATCATTCCGAAACTCAAACCATCCGTTTGAGATCCTGATCCAGGATAAAACAAAAATGATTCCAATAAATCCCCGAAGTTCTGACAATTTTATTCTTATGTATGATGCATTGAAAATGCATAATTCGACGCCTGACGAGAAGAACCGTTGTGTAGGTAAGTTATTATACTCAAGTCATCTTAATAAAACCATCCTTATTTATTCTATATTTTTTTTTAATTGAAATTATCTTTTATGTTAGATGCCTTAGGAATGGTGGTACATGTAAATTAAATGAGCCGCAGACAATTGATTTCCTTGACCATCAAAATAGCTACATTTCAGAGAATGAAGTTGTGACATTCACTATCCTTGAACATGAAACAACCGACCTTTTTTTTTTAATAAATAATAATAAATATATATATTAATAACTACAACTAGTGGTCTCATATCCACTAGCCACCTAACCACATTCACAATCAACAGCGGAAATAACAACCAATAAATATCTAATAAACCAATAACCAATAATCAATAAAATAATATCCAGTATTGATTCCAATCTCAATCTAATGATCCAAACAGCATAAATCAATTAACCAGCAATCCTAAACAATGTTCTAAGACTCCACTCTAGCAACCTAACAATGCCAGATAAACAATCAATCGAGTCCCTAGAACATCCTCCTCTTCATTGCCTTTGATTCCACGATCACACTTTGCCTTTACCTGCACACCACAAACAACAATTGAGATGCGTAAGTATTATCATAAATACTTAGTGAGGCCATCCTCCCATCTACTAGGTTATACACACAAGCATTTGAGACCCTCACGTTCAAGCAACAAGTAAACACACAACAATACATCAAACCAGGAAAACGAGTCACGGAATTAAACAAGTGTCGACCGATGCTACATAGGTGCCGATCGATGCCTCAAGACCTGGTGCCGATCGATGCCCACAACATGGCGCCGATCGATGCCTCACGAGAAGGGTGTCGACCGATGCCACGAGGTGTCGATCGATGCTCCACTGCAACCACGAACTGCACGACGCGAAATCACGAACCTTCGTCTCAATACAACTCGAAACCGCCTCAAATTCACCCAAACACCTCGGAAACCTATAAGAAACATGAAAACAACGAACCCAAGCAACCAAACACCACAAGCAACAAGCAAATCACTCAAACCCAAGAGATCTCATGCTTAGATCAACCATGGTCAAGCACTCACCTCAAATACAAGAAGATTCAGGCCAAGAGCAACGAATCCCTCACTCCTAGCAAGCTTCTAGCACCTTCCCAGCCTCCAATCTCTCAAGAACAGCCAAGAAATCTCCCAATCTCATTCAAAAACTCAAGAACACTTGTTTTCTCTCTTTTTCTCTTCCTCAAATGAAAACAGCGAGAGAACAACAAAACCACGACCTAGGTCGTTTTTCTTCCTTTTAAGACTCGGTTCAATGGTTTCCTTAAACCAAACCGGTCCAAATCGACGATTAAAACAATCTGGTCGAACCAGAATTAGTGGTGTCGACCGACACCACCTTGGTGTCCATCGACACCCATCCCCAAAAACCCATTTTTGGTTCGCGGATGTTACAGAACACAAGTAAGAGATTTTTCTAAACTTTCTATAACATTGAAAATACATACAATTATTATTTTAAACAGTTCTTGATTAAATTATACACAATCAAATTTTTTCTGAAAGTGGCCAAGAGATTGAATGTGTTGCTGTTGGTTCAGTTTGTACTGCATTTCTTGAGAAGTGGAAAAAATTGTTTCTTCCCCTACCTATGCTAATCAACCAATAATGTGTACTCTTCTGTTTTGGAGGATCTCTGTTTACGAAGGTACTGTTCAATATTTAGTCTCATATACCACTCAAAAATATCATTTTTTTACTTAAATTCTACTTTGCTAGGTATGCAATGTCTAATGTCTCAGTTACGATGCTCAAAGGTCATTCTTGAAGATGAAGTGGCTGGAATTAATACTGGCGATATGCTGTAGTTTCATTAATTTAATAAATTGAAAAAATAGTATAAACAAAATTATGTGGGAAGTTTAATCCTGAATTATTCAATTTTTACAGACGCTGGCTAGACGTTGATTCCAGTGATGAAGACAATGAAGATGAAGATTGATTATATGGTTCAAGCAGCAAGCTATAGTTTGTTGAAACTTTGGACATGAATATTCGTTTTTATTTATTTAATTATGTTTGGATTGATTATTATTAATTTCATTAAGTATTTTACTAAAATAAAATATCTTTACAAGTAGTCTCACTTGATTCTAATTAAAATTTATTCTAAATTTTGACGAAGAGGAACAAATGTTTTACTTGGTTAATAACCTATATGGGCCTGGCCTTATTAGACGCCAATATGAGAACCTTCACCGCTCTTAGAACTAATATTTAAGCATTCTACGTCTTTATATTAATATTGTGACCTTTTGTTTTCCCTTGTCAACAAAGAGAGAGAAAAAAAAAGTTTATTATCATCCATATCCTTGTGGTAAGATCTCAAACTATATTTACTTACTTTTTTTCGTTTCATCAATTCTTAGTTTGTAAGTTTAAAGTTTTTCATAAATATTTTTTCAGAATTTGAGATGGAAGGTCGAAGTTCTAGGAAACGGAAAGAGCTCCTGTCAGATTTCGAATGGGAAGATGGAGCAATCAACATGGTTAAACAAACGTTTCGAAAATCGAAAGACGTGGTTCTAAAGGAAACGACGAGACATTTCACTTCGATCATTGATATGTTGAAAGAGTATATATCAAGAAAAAGGAAGAATCTGTTGGCTTAATCTGTCAACTTGAAACAATCGATGCTCAGATCTCGCTAATAAACGATATCTTGGAGGGGCAAATCGACTTGGTTAAAGAGCGTAACAGGCTAGAAGATGTTAGGGTTGTTATTGAGAAAGATGTCAAAGAATGTGTTGTTCCTAATATTGATTGGGATAAATTTCGTGTTCCTTTTAGTGGTTAACAATATTAAGAATTTTATCTTAATCGTTTAGAGTTCTTGAATATTTTTATTTTTATTATCTGATGTAAAATATAATCGGGACTTTATTTTACTATTCTAAAACCTAATAATTCGTTAAAGCGATAATATAAAATAGAGATATTGACCTATTTACGAAATCTAAAAAATTATTTTAAAGTTATTTTTATAAATCAGAAATATTTTCCAAAAATGTTCATGGTTATATAGTTCCTATATTCATTGAATGAGATATCTATACAAATATTATAGACTTTAAAAAATCGTAAGTTTCTAAAAAGATTTGGGAAATATTAAAATATATTGGTGATTACTGACAAATATATATATACCATCATGTTTATCTAATGATAAAGAAATATTGAGTTTTGACAATATCGTAAAATGTAAAAATTCCAAAATAAAAATAAAAATATTATGTATATATATATTTTCGTTTACAACTTTATAAAATCAAGATCGTCGGTTTCGTTTTACCATAAGATTTTTTTCCCTTTTGTAAACATGGCAGACCTTCTGTCCAATCCTATTAAAAAAAAACGGGAAGAGAGACTATTTTTACGATGTGGATGACCTAAACCCTTTCATTCATGAGTGGACGATTAACGTCAAAATACTGAGCAAGTTTGAGGTCTGTCATCCTCTTTTCAAATCAACAGATCGATTGTAGTTGATGATAAGGTAAATTTACAGTATAAATTACGTTTGATAAATTTCAAAAAAAAATATGTTTCTTATATATTTCTTAATGTAGGGTAAAAAAATTCAAGTGATGACGCGTCCTCCTTATCGTGACATATTTTTAAACGATCTGGAAGAAGGTGAATGGATAACTTTATCAAGATTCTCACTAACCATGGTTAATGGGGTTTTTAACGCTGCCAAAAGCCCATCTCACGCTGCCAAAAACTGCACTTGCTCAACTTAGCAAACAACTTCTGCTCCCGCAGCTTCTCCATAACTGCCGTCAGATGCACTGCATGCTCTTTGGGACTCTTAGAATAAACCAGGATATCGTCGATGAAAATGATGACAGACACATCCAGAAACTCCTGAAACACACTGTTCATCAATCTCATAAACGCTGCTGGTGCGTTAGTCAACCCGAAAGGCATCACCACAAACTCATAGTGCCCATACCTCGTCCTGAAAGCAGTCTTCCTCACATCTGCCTCATCTACGGTATCTGATGATAACCCGACGCCAGATCTACCTTAGATAACCAAGTAGCACCCCTCAACTGATCCAACAACTCATCGATCCTAGGAAGAGGGTACTTGTTCTTCACAGTGACCCGGTTCAAACCCCGATAATCAATGCACAACCTGAAACTCCCATCCTTCTTCTTCACAAACAACATCGGCGCTCCTCACGGTGATACACTAGGACGGATGAATCCCTTACTCAATAAGTCTTCTAGCTGCTTCTTCAGCTCTGCCATCTCTGCTGGAGCCATCCTGTAAGGAGCCTTGGATAACGGCATCGTCCCTGGTTCCAGTTCAA
>NC_025693.1:10636386-10636499 GCF_000633955.1 Camelina sativa
CTACACAAACCTCATGTGTTGAGAACCTAACACTTTATCACAGGAAAACATAAAATCTGACCCTACTAAATTCACAAAGATTAAGTACCATAAATTATACCTGTGATCGCCCA
>NC_025693.1:10636886-10637233 GCF_000633955.1 Camelina sativa
TGCTCCCACAACCGAAGCAACCCGCACCACTCGGCTTCTGCGTAGCCTCCCACTTCCTCTTGGTTCCCTGAGCATGTCTACCGCCCCTACTAGAACCAACCTGCTGCTGAGCCTTACTAGGCTGAACTGCTGGAGCTACCGCCACTGACTGTGCCCGGATATCCTCCTCAATCTCTGCTGCAGTCTCGACCAGCTCTGCACGCGTAGCATAACGCCGCCCTCTACAGTGAACTCTCAAATCATCACGTAGAGCCCTCAAAAACCTCATGATCTGAGCCTCCTCAGGCTCCATAGCCCGACCCCCATAACAAAGAAGTCGACTGAACTCCAAGTCCAGCTCCCGCACT
>NC_025693.1:10637465-10639963 GCF_000633955.1 Camelina sativa
ACTCGACCGAGTGGGTAGATGGACTCGACCGAGTGGAGTGTGCACGAGAGAAGCCAGCTCGACCATGGACTCGACCGAGCACTGGCCGAGTTGACCGAGCCGTTGACTACATTGACTTTTTTTATTTTTAGGGCTTCCACCTCCTCACCTATATAAGGCCTTGTACCTGCAGCCACCAAAGTGTGCAACTTTTTAGATATTCCCTAAACCTAGTTTTTACCTTTTTTAGTTTTATTCCTTTTGCATTTTTATTTTTAAGATCTTGTACTTCCTTAAAAAAGAAGACTAGATTCTTATATTTTGTTGGTTCTATAACTTTCAAGATATTGAGAATTTGAGTTTCATCCTTTCATCAATATTGAAGATCTTTGTTTAATCTTTCTAATAATGCAAGTTTCAATATTTTCTGGGTTTTTGACTTTGATCACCATGTATTGTTGTGAGTAGTTTCCTTAGGATCTTGAGGATGGGTTAGGATGGATTGATCTTGTGGTTTGTGTGACTTGGTCAAGCTTGATTGTTGTAGATCTCTTCTAGGGTAGATGATCTTAATGCTGATTCTATATCTGAGAGGGTAGAGTCTGATTTCAAGCTTCTTAGCATCACACCAATGTTTAGGAAGCATAGATAAGGCTAGATCTAGAGCTTACCATTAGGCTTGCTAAGAGATTAGAGGTCTTGTTTGGTTTGAGATGTATTGCTTAATGCCTGCTTGTGTAGATTCTTTACTGTGTGAGAACAAGTCTAGAATTGCATAGGTTTGATTGTTTCTTGACCATGAGAGTGGGAGAAACTTGTCTTAGATTAATATGTCTAGAGGTTAGCTCAAAGTTTGCTTGAGATTTGTTGACCAAGTTAGATAACCACAATGATTAGTCCATCCCATGAATCCATCCTCAGGACCTTCTTTGTTTATTGAAATCTTAGTCTTAATCCTGTTGCTTGCTTGTTGTTTGATTGGATTTAGCATTACTCTGTTTTTATTGCATTGCTCTGTTTCTGCGTCTAGTCTAGCTCGACCACCCACTCGACCTACACTCGGTCGAGTGCTGCTCGAGTTCATCCCCAGAACTCTGTGTCTATGATTTGTGTTTGTCTTGTTTCATTCCTGTTTCATTCCAGTTGCATACATTTAGTTTTCAGTTCATTAATTATCTTGCATTAGTTCATTAGTAGTAGTCTCTGTTTCTGTTCTTGCTTTATCACTGTTTCAATCATTCAGTTTCATTTGCATCTAGTTGTTAGTTCTTGTAGTTTATTTTCTGCATTTTACATTTTCTTCCTAGGATTGTTAGTGACAAACAATCTTTACATTTGTCTTAACTTAGATTCATATGCATATCTTAATTGTTCACAAACACTCATTTAGGATTGATACCTCTTGTACTGCAATAGCATAAGGGGAATTGAAACACCCATCCATCATTCCATTCATATCTCACCATTGCATCATCATCATCATTCACCACCAACAAATACTTGTTTCAATTTGGCGCCGTTGCCCATTTGAGTGTGTTTTGTGACATTTAGGATCCATATTAGTCTAAGATTAAGTTCGTTTATACACTTGTGAGGCTGCTGTGCTTGAATCTTCTGTTTCTGGGTTGAAGTTCCATTTCAGGTACCACTAGACCAGTCACTCGACCACCACTCGACCGAGTCGTGATCGAGCACCTGCTCGAGCCAGAAGCCGGATCTCTATAACCATCATTTTCTAGTCGACTTGACCTCCTACTTCAGCACTTCCCAGTCAACTCGACCATCAACTCGAGCCTGTGCTCGACCGTGTGTCTGTTCGAGTCAGTAACCATGTTTCAAAGCAGTCAGTTCCATTATGCACCCATGCACCAGCAACAAGGTTTCCAAACTCAATGGTGTCACCGTCCAGCATTTCAGACCTACCAGGACCAAGAACCTGATTTAAGATCTATGATGCAACAATTGTTGCTTGGGCAAGCCAATAAGCAGCTTGAGGGAGCAAGGCAGTTTGGAGAGCTTACCCAGAAATTGAATTCTTATTCTCATGACTTGAGTAACCAGCTTGAGAGTCTGACCTCTTCATTCCAGTACATGGAGAGTCCCATTGCTTCTTCTTTAGCTCCTAGGCCACACCAACTTCCTGAACAAGCCATTCAAAACCCAAGGGAGATCACTGTTAAAGCTATCCATCTCCATGAGGAATATGTCACTAAGGACAGTGAAGTTCAAGGTGGGGAGGATTGGTCACTAATTGAAGCCTAGAGTGAAGGTTTTACTGAGAAGACTAAAGCAGAGAAACCACTCGACCATGTGTCCGACCACACACAAGATCGAGTACCTGATCGAGTGACTGATCGAGTTGCAGACATAGAAGCTGTTAAGCCTGCTAGATACATTCCTCCTGCTTACAAACCGCCTCTACCATTCCCAGGACGTTTCAAGGCTCAAAAGATAAGGGAATTGAGGGAGATGATTGAGAAAAAGGAGAAGATAGCTTTGCAACAAGAGAAAGAGAAAGC
>NC_025693.1:10644152-10644957 GCF_000633955.1 Camelina sativa
TCCACGCTTGGTGTATGATATGGGAGTGTGACTCCTTCTTCAATCTTCTCTCTAACTTTGTGGCAGTCCAACTCGATGTGTTTGGTTCTTTCATGGAACACCGAGTTTGTGGCTATGTGGATTGCGGCTTCATTGTCACAATGCATAGGGATTGGTGTTGATGGTTTGATGCCTAGCTCTTCTAACAATGCCTTGAGCCATGTGAGCTCGGTGGTCAGCTTCCGCATTGCTCTATACTCAGATTCGGCACTTGACATCGAGACCACCTTTTGCTTCTTGGTCTTCCACGTGACTTGGTTACCTCTTATGAAGGTGCAGTAGCCTGTGACAGATCTTCGATCCGTCCTATCGCCACCCCAATCCGCATCACAATATCCTACAAGCTCGATATTGTCATTCTTGCCCATCCATATGANTTTCACAAAGTAAATCAAGGGTGTACTTTCGTTGGGAAAGAAATAGGCCTTCCGGAGAACGACACACTTCAATCCCAAGGAAGTACTTAAGTTCACCAAGGTCTTTTATATCAAACACAGAATTTAAATGAGCTTTGATATCCTTTTTACCTTCTTGGTTGTTCCCAGATATGATAAGATCATCTACATAAACAAGGACAACCACTATACCTTTATCGCTTTGATGAGTGAAGAGAGAGTTGTCCGAGTGTGTTCTTTTGAAGCCATAACCAATAAGTGTGGTGCTCAACTTGTTGTACCAGGCTCGTGGTGATTGCTTTAAACCATATATAGCTTTCCTTTGTCTCAATACCTTTCCCGGAGCGATCATGTCTTCAAGACCCGGTGGT
>NC_025693.1:10645057-10672787 GCF_000633955.1 Camelina sativa
AACTCCCAATGATTGAATCTCCTTATACCCACAATAAACTAACTCGATCTCNGAACATCAACTTGTGATGAACTCCCCATAAACTAGGCTAAGTAAAGCAATAAATAGAGAAGAGTTTAGGTGATATTTGAGAAGAGAATAGGCTGCCTTAAGGGCAGCCCCTAACCGCTAATCCTAAACTCTCTACATTGTTGATATGAACAAGAACACAAGTGTAGAGAGGAAATCGGTTTCTCTTCTACTGAATAATGTTGTGATATCATACATATGAGCTGAATTACAACTTAATATAGGGAAACAAATGCCATATGACCGTTAGAGAGGAAGATGAGAGTTGAAAGAGACATTCTCGGTTTGGTGTTGGTGAAAGCGACTTCCTTCCCTTTCACCAACCACTTGATCTCTTCCCTTCCTTTCTTACTCTCTAATACTTAGAAGCACTAAACAGCTATGTTAGTGTTTCTGGGGTTAAAATGTGTATTAATCCAATGCAACTAACTAATTATAAGACTTTGAGATAGATGTGGAGAGTTTAAAAGCCACTTATACCCATTCTGTCCCAAAACAGGCTAAAACCAAGAAGACATTGCTTAGAAGCACTAAACAGCTATGTTAGTGTTTCTGGGGTTAAAATGTGTCTTAATCCAATGCAACTAACTAATTATAAGAGTTTGAGATAGATGTGGAGAGTTTAAAAGCCACTTATACCCATTTTGTCCCAAAACAGGCTAAAACCAAGAAAACATTGCTTAGAAGCTGTAAACAGCTATGTTAGTGTTTATGGGGTTAAAATGTGTCTTAATCCAATGCAACTAACTAATTATAAGAGTTTGAGATAGATGTGGAGAGTTTAAAAGCCACTTATACCCATTTTGTCCCAAAACAGGCTAAAACCAAGAAAACATTGCTTAGAAGCTGTAAACAGCTATGTTAGTGTTTCTGGGGTTAAAATGTGTCTTAATCCAATGCAACTAACTAATTATAAGAGTTTGAGATAGATGTGGAGAGTTTAAAAGCCACTTATACCCATTTTGTCCCAAAACAGGCTAAAACCAAGAAAACATTGCTTAGAAGCTGTAAACAGCTATGTTAGTGTTTATGGGGTTAAAATGTGTCTTAATCCAATGCAACTAACTAATTATAAGAGTTTGAGATAGATGTGGAGAGTTTAAAAGCCACTTATACCCATTTTGTCCCAAAACAGGCTAAAACCAAGAAAACATTGCTTAGAAGCTGTAAACAGCTATGTTAGTGTTTATGGGGTTAAAATGTGTCTTAATCCAATGCAACTAACTAATTATAAGAGTTTGAGATAGATGTGGAGAGTTTAAAAGCCACTTATACCCATTTTGTCCCAAAACAGGCTAAAACCAAGAAAACATTGCTTAGAAGCTGTAAACAGCTATGTTAGTGTTTCTGGGGTTAAAATGTGTCTTAATCCAATGCAACTAACTAATTATAAGAGTTTGAGATAGATGTGGAGAGTTTAAAAGCCACTTATACCCATTTTGTCCCAAAACAGGCTAAAACCAAGAAAACATTGCTTAGAAGCTGTAAACAGCTATGTTAGTGTTTCTGGGGTTAAAATGTGTCTTAATCCAATGCAACTAACTAATTATAAGAGTTTGAGATAGATGTGGAGAGTTTAAAAGCCACTTATACCCATTTTGTCCCAAAACAGGCTAAAACCAAGAAAACATTGCTTAGAAGCTGTAAACAGCTATGTTAGTGTTTCTGGGGTTAAAATGTGTCTTAATCCAATGCAACTAACTAGTTATAAGAGTTTGAGATGGATGTGGAGAGTTTAAAAGCCACTGATACCCATTTTGTCCCAAAACAGGCTAACACCAAGAAAACACTGCTTAGAAGCTGTAAAGTTAGTTGCATTGAATTAAGACACATTTTTACCCCATAATCACTAACATAGCTGTTTAGTGCTTCTAAGCAATGATTTTTTGGTTTTATCCTGTTTTGGGACAAAATGGGTATAAGTGGCTTTTAAACTCTCCACATCCATCTCAAACTCTTATAACTAGTCAGTTGCATTGGATTAAGACACATTTTAACCCCATAAACACTAGCATAGCTTTTTAGTGCTTCTAAGCAATGTCTTTTTGGTTTTAGCCTGTTTTGGGACAAAATGGGTATAAGTGGCTTTTAAACTCTCCACATCTATCTCAAACTCTTATAATTAGTTAGTTGCATTGGATTAAGACACATTTTAACCCCATAAACACTAACATAGCTGTTTACAGCTTCTAAGCAATGTTTTCTTGGTTTTAGCCTGTTTTGGGACAAAATGGGTATAAGTGGCTTTTAAACTCTCCACATCTATCTCAAACTCTTATAATTAGTTAGTTGCATTGGATTAAGACACATTTTAACCCCATAAACACTAACATAGCTGTTTACAGCTTCTAAGCAATGTTTTCTTGGTTTTAGCCTGTTTTGGGACAAAATGGGTATAAGTGGCTTTTAAACTCTCCACATCTATCTCAAACTCTTATAATTAGTTAGTTGCATTGGATTAAGACACATTTTAACCCCATAAACACTAACATAGCTGTTTACAGCTTCTAAGCAATGTTTTCTTGGTTTTAGCCTGTTTTGGGACAAAATGGGTATAAGTGGCTTTTAAACTCTCCACATCTATCTCAAACTCTTATAATTAGTTAGTTGCATTGGATTAAGACACTTTTTAACCCCATAAACACTATCATAGCTGTTTAGTGCTTCTAAGCAATGTTTTCTTGGTTTTAGCATGTTTTAGGACAAAATGGGTATAAGTGGCTTTAAAACACTCCACATCTATCTCAAAGTCTTAGAATTAGTTAGTTGCATTGGATTAAGACACATTTTAACCCCAGAAACAATAACATAGCTGTTTGGAGCTTCTAAGCAATGTTTTCTTGGTTTTAGCCTGTTTTGGGACATAATGGATATAAGTGGCTTTTAAACTCTCTACATATATCTTAAAGTATTATAATTAGTTAGTTGCATTGGATTAAGACACATTTTAACCCCAGAAACACTAACAAAGCTGTTTAGTGCTTCTAAGGAATGTTTTCTTGGTTTTAGCCTGTTTTGGGACATAATGGATATAAGTGGCTTTTAAACTCTCTACATATATCTTAAAGTATTATAATTAGTTAGTTGCATTGGATTAAGACACATTTTAACCCCAGAAACACTAACAAAGCTGTTTAGTGCTTCTAAGGAATGTTTTCTTGGTTTTAGCCTGTTTTGGGACATAATGGATATAAGTGGCTTTTAAACTCTCTACATATATCTTAAAGTATTATAATTAGTTAGTTGCATTGGATTAAGACACATTTTAACCCCAGAAACACTAACAAAGCTGTTTAGTGCTTCTAAGGAATGTTTTCTTGGTTTTAGCCTGTTTTGGGACATAATGGATATAAGTGGCTTTTAAACTCTCTACATATATCTTAAAGTATTATAATTAGTTAGTTGCATTGGATTAAGACACATTTTAACCCCAGAAACACTAACAAAGCTGTTTAGTGCTTCTAAGGAATGTTTTCTTGGTTTTAGCCTGTTTTGGGACATAATGGATATAAGTGGCTTTTAAACTCTCTACATATATCTTAAAGTATTATAATTAGTTAGTTGCATTGGATTAAGACACATTTTAACCCCAGAAACACTAACAAAGCTGTTTAGTGCTTCTAAGGAATGTTTTCTTGGTTTTAGCCTGTTTTGGGACATAATGGATATAAGTGGCTTTTAAACTCTCTACATATATCTTAAAGTATTATAATTAGTTAGTTGCATTGGATTAAGACACATTTTAACCCCAGAAACACTAACAAAGCTGTTTAGTGCTTCTAAGGAATGTTTTCTTGGTTTTAGCCTGTTTTGGGACATAATGGATATAAGTGGCTTTTAAACTCTCTACATATATCTTAAAGTATTATAATTAGTTAGTTGCATTGGATTAAGACACATTTTAACCCCAGAAACACTAACAAAGCTGTTTAGTGCTTCTAAGGAATGTTTTCTTGGTTTTAGCCTGTTTTGGGACATAATGGATATAAGTGGCTTTTAAACTCTCTACATATATCTTAAAGTATTATAATTAGTTAGTTGCATTGGATTAAGACACATTTTAACCCCAGAAACACTAACAAAGCTGTTTAGTGCTTCTAAGGAATGTTTTCTTGGTTTTAGCCTGTTTTGGGACATAATGGATATAAGTGGCTTTTAAACTCTCTACATATATCTTAAAGTATTATAATTAGTTAGTTGCATTGGATTAAGACACATTTTAACCCCAGAAACACTAACAAAGCTGTTTAGTGCTTCTAAGGAATGTTTTCTTGGTTTTAGCCTGTTTTGGGACATAATGGATATAAGTGGCTTTTAAACTCTCTACATATATCTTAAAGTATTATAATTAGTTAGTTGCATTGGATTAAGACACATTTTAACCCCAGAAACACTAACAAAGCTGTTTAGTGCTTCTAAGGAATGTTTTCTTGGTTTTAGCCTGTTTTGGGACATAATGGATATAAGTGGCTTTTAAACTCTCTACATATATCTTAAAGTATTATAATTAGTTAGTTGCATTGGATTAAGACACATTTTAACCCCAGAAACACTAACAAAGCTGTTTAGTGCTTCTAAGGAATGTTTTCTTGGTTTTAGCCTGTTTTGGGACATAATGGATATAAGTGGCTTTTAAACTCTCTACATATATCTTAAAGTATTATAATTAGTTAGTTGCATTGGATTAAGACACATTTTAACCCCAGAAACACTAACAAAGCTGTTTAGTGCTTCTAAGGAATGTTTTCTTGGTTTTAGCCTGTTTTGGGACATAATGGATATAAGTGGCTTTTAAACTCTCTACATATATCTTAAAGTATTATAATTAGTTAGTTGCATTGGATTAAGACACATTTTAACCCCAGAAACACTAACAAAGCTGTTTAGTGCTTCTAAGGAATGTTTTCTTGGTTTTAGCCTGTTTTGGGACATAATGGATATAAGTGG
The DNA here is from genome assembly GCF_000633955.1 of Camelina sativa. Classification (NCBI taxonomy): domain Eukaryota; kingdom Viridiplantae; phylum Streptophyta; class Magnoliopsida; order Brassicales; family Brassicaceae; genus Camelina; species Camelina sativa. Next base: position 10,650,074 of record NC_025693.1, read on the forward strand.
CTTTTAAACTCTCTACATATATCTTAAAGTATTATAATTAGTTAGTTGCATTGGATTAAGACACATTTTAACCCCAGAAACACTAACAAAGCTGTTTAGTGCTTCTAAGGAATGTTTTCTTGGTTTTAGCCTGTTTTGGGACATAATGGATATAAGTGGCTTTTAAACTCTCTACATATATCTTAAAGTATTATAATTAGTTAGTTGCATTGGATTAAGACACATTTTAACCCCAGAAACACTAACAAAGCTGTTTAGTGCTTCTAAGGAATGTTTTCTTGGTTTTAGCCTGTTTTGGGACATAATGGATATAAGTGGCTTTTAAACTCTCTACATATATCTTAAAGTATTATAATTAGTTAGTTGCATTGGATTAAGACACATTTTAACCCCAGAAACACTAACAAAGCTGTTTAGTGCTTCTAAGGAATGTTTTCTTGGTTTTAGCCTGTTTTGGGACAAAATGGGTATAAGTGGCTTTTAAACTCTCCACATCTATCTCAAACTCTTATAATTAGTTAGTTGCATTGCATTGCATTGGATTAGTTAGTTATACATTTTGTCAAAGGATTTTGGCAACAATGCATATATGGTGCGTAAGTAAGTATAGACATTAGAATATTTTGTTCTACCTTTTGGTTTCTTTGTATTGTGTTTAGCTAACATAATTCCACGCCGTAATCGCCGTGCTCTTGTACATAGTCCTGCAAATTTTCAATTGAACATAAGAGTGCTGCGTATATCTAATACACAAGAGTTGTGTTTCGAGTCCAGGAAATTACTGATTCTGGCAACTGATTCCTTGAAGTTGTGTTTAGGTCCTTCACTGTAGTATTTTTCACAAAGCCATGGTTGGCGTAGCTTTGCATCTGTAAGAATATAACAAATTTCTATGGACGTTAGTTAAGTACTGGTGAAACGTCACCAAGATAAAAATATACACATGAGCATGTAGGAGATTACTTTTCTTGAATACTCTTTTATTTGCCTACAGTCTTGCTTTTTCTTTACTGTATTTCTCTTTCCTTTTCCTGCTGCCTTGACCCTTTTCTCCATCTTTCATTGTTTCAATAGGTCTGAATGTCTGAAAATACACTACACTGCTTGATAATCTAAAAAGACTTAACACTTTCTTTGTAATATTTGAGATTAGATTAGATTAGAGTATGAGAAAAAATTACTCTTATTGTGATTGGTAAATGTCTTTGATGGACGGTTATAAATGTGTAACGTTTAGATAAAGTGGAAAAGATTAGGCAGTGTTGGAGAGTCACATTCTTAATGCTATATTGAATGACCTATTGGAGATTATGCCTATTAATCTATTTACTGTCATGATTGTCATTTCTAACGCTAGGAGATCCGCTCCGACAACTGATGAACTTCTTAATGATAAAGAGTACGATACTTTGGTAATGTAAGGTTTTAATGTACTGCAGTGGAGCTTATAATTTAGGTGGATGAAGAAGAAGAAGCCCTAAGCTTTAGTAATTTCTTAATGGAGCTTTTAGGTGGATGGTCAAAATACATTTAGTTCCTCACTGTTTTATATGTAATGAACCTAAATTTGTTGTAACTTCACCGTCGGTTGATTTAAACCCTCGAGTAGACAATTGGCTTGTTGACACCAGGTGTCATAGATTTTAAACTTATCATCAGGTATTGTCCTTTTTTTGGAAGTATGTTGTTAAAAACTTATCATCAAACATGAAGATCATAAACGAAGATCACAAAGATTGAAATGTAGCAAATGCATTAGCCAAGCATGAATGTATTGATAATGTTTATTATGTAAACTCTGGACTAAAGCCAATTTGGTTATTGGAAGCCCTGTGTAAAGACATTTGCTAAATCAATGAAATTCACTTTTGAGGAAAAAAAAGAAACTTAAAATGTCACTCAATATTACTTAAATATCCTAATTATCAAAATCATATAATCATTGAAAGAAAATATAGGAGAAGGTAAAACTGAAAAACTTGTGGGATGTAGGCAAGGTCTCTTGGAATAACCACATGACAATTAAAAAACATAAGGAAGTTTGCTAATTGCGTTTCTGTTTCTTCTGCTTCGTGTGCCTTGCTGTCGAAGTTGAAGTTTCCTCTGGTAAATCTCCAGAACCAGAGGTGTTTTCAACTGATGTCTTATCTGCTTCAGAGGATGTGCTTCTCAAGTTTGGCTCAGTTGGAATGTTAGCACACCCAGTAACACCTAAATTCAGATTATCTCCAGTTTGTGCCTGCCTTTTAAGACATATTAAATAGTTAAGAAAACAATAAGGTCAATCGAAACCGAGAGTTGTATAGGTGTGGTTTTAAGATTACCTGACGGAAGGTTGGACCAGGAGGCACCTCAATAGTCTCATAAATACGTGATACAGTAAATGACTGATGGTGAGGAGTGAAATTGAAGTCAGTCAGCTTAATCTGGAAAGTAAATTTCTTTCCAACAATATCCAAGATTTTTTGAGGTATTGGAGCATAAGAGTCTGAGATTAATTCGCCGTCAGTCTGAAGAAAACGAAAAGAATTTAGAAAAAAAATAGGATGGTGTCTTTTAAAATAAAATGTTTGCAAGTAATGAACAAACATGAAAAGTTTAGTAGATTATTTACATACCATCTGAGAAGAGAGTGTGGATGCCTGTATCTTGGTTAGCTTCACCATGTCCTTATCAAAGGCTACGAAAACGCAGGTGGTTATGCCGTCGTCCACAACCAGTTCCACGCGGTATATTGCATGTTCGCAATTAGCGAACTTCCTTATGTTTATATGAACGGTTCCTTAAGATTATAGAGTTTATAGAGTAATGAACCGTTCATATAAACATAAGAAACAGAAATGCAATTAGCGAACTTCCTCAAAAGTGAATTCATATAAACATAAGAAATAGAAACGCAATTAACGGTTCCTTATGTTTATATGAATTCACTTTTGAGGAAAAAAAAGAAACTTAAAATGTCACTCAATATTACTTAAATATCCTAATTATCAAAATCATATAATCATTGAAAGAAAATACAGGAGAAGGTAAAACTGAAAAACTTGTGGGATGTAGGCAAGGTCTCTTGGAATAACCACATGACAATTAAAAAACATAAGGAAGTTCGCTAATTGCGTTTCTGTTTCTTATGTTTATATGAACGGTTCCTTAAAAAACATAAGGAAGTTCCTTAAGATTATAGAGTTTACATGAACGGTTATATATGTTCGATTAATTAAGCTACTAAATGAGGGGAGTCGAACCTTTGGATTTCCAGTTGCAACAAACTGATTCAGATCATGAATGGACACTTGTTCAATCTTCGATACTCCATGGAATGATGAAATTGAGTTAGCGTCTGCTTTTGCTTTCCCCTTTAGCCTGTTTAGTCATGTAGGTAAGTATGGTTAAGGGATTTAAAACATCGTATGAATGACTGAATCTCAACGAATAAGGCTAAACCTTTTCATTACCTATCAGCAAACTGTTTTGTTGATGCTTAGTCTCCGTCTGAATAAAATTTGGTCCCAGACGTGGCATTAAGGTAGAGTTCACCTGTGGAGAGACGTTGGGTAAGTTTTCATGCGAAGTAAAAATGGCATAAAGTCAACTGTAAATGAATGAAGTTAATCAAGTGATGCACCTCCAAACAACTTTGGGTTTAGATTTGTAGCTAGCAATATGTTAGTCCCTCTGTCTTTCTCGCTGAAAACATTTTCCAATGACGACGCATGATCGTCAAAGGCACTTAATCGCACTTTCTCCCCACTGCAATAAAAGAAAATATGTGATGAAAGTAATGATGAAGGGAAAATATAAGAACCAAATACATCACTGAACTAAAGAGATAGAAGACAGTGGGAACTGACCTTTCAAGACATAGATGGACTAACATCCTCTGCAACGTTTGTGTCATTCCATTCCGATATACTTTGCTGGAATAGACTTCGCCCATTACATCTAATGTTAGAGCAAAAACAGTCATGAAGTCAACTTATGAGAGGTTGATTACAAAAGTTATCATAGAGAGAGATACAGTAAATATACAAACAGGGGAATATTGTATCAATGGGAAAAATAAACACACCTGGAAGATCTGTATTGGTGTTGGTAAGAGAAACCAATTGCTCATGAGTCCGAAACCTGAAAAACTCTTCCGGAATGCTACCAAAAGACTCTTCAGTTTGATCAAAAACAGTGCTTGGTGTGAAGCGTATTGAAAAGGGGGAATCAGTTAGCTTAAAACGGGAGTTGCTTCTTGTGACTTCAAAGTCAGACACAATATATATTGCCCCATCACATAGCGAGTTCTTGAATTTTGAAAGGTGGGTCACATTAATCGACCCATGGATGACACAACTCTACAAAAAAAACTTCAAATTAGATAGAGTTGTAAAAAAACGAAAACATGAAAAGTCTAGTTAAGATGGAAACAACCTTCTCATCAATAAGTAGGAAGTCGACGCCCATGAGTTGGCCTCCTTTTTTGACATTGCGAGCAGGCCAGTGACGAAGCATCCTTCCGACGATCTGTTGGTGAAGGCGGCCAGCTTTGAGATTCTCGAATGAAACTACAGGGGAATTCATTTTAGTAATGAGAAATCAAAGAGACGAAGACAAATATATGAAGAATAACATTGCAAAAGAAGACATTATATAGATACACGAATTAAAGATACCGTAGTGGGTTTTCAATTGAAAGAGCGAGTATTGAAGGGGATAAATTACAGTAAGAGAAAGACTTTACAAAGGAGATCAAAGAGAGCGAAGACAGCAAAAGGGTGTGGAGGATGGAGAAGGGCAGGGACGCTTCAGGTCCTTAGTGCTGTCGTCTGTGGAGTATCGTCGCGAATTGTCGGCGGCCAAAGAAAACAGGACTTACTCGATAATGTGTCAAAATTGAGATAACGGATTGGGCTTAAACAAAAATATCTCAGTTCGAAAATATAGGTTTTTTTCAAGAAATGGGCTTACAAAATGGATATGCTGAGGTGGTATATATTTATATATATAGATTAAGATCGAGTCGGTATTTTCCTGGCAGACTTTGGCCATAATTGACATGGCTAATTGTGGCTTGGTTTTTTCTTGTGTAAATTGTAAAATTGCTCGTTTTTCTTTGTTGAAAATGAGACAGAGAAATTGAAAACTCCTGAGAGATTGATAAGTAGAAAGGCTGCAACAATGGCGGCATCGAAGTTGTCACCAACCGATACCAGGGATTCCACTCTCCCTGGTCCTCCCAGCCGTAACAACTTCGGATCCGCCGATCTCAGTCCATCCGGTCTCTTTGCCTTCTCATCTGGCTCCTCCGTCTCTGTTGTCGACTCTCGTTCTCTCCAGCTCATTTCCACTATCCCTCTCCCTCCTCCTCCCGGTGCTCTCTCTCCCTTCGTCACTTCCGTCCGTTGGATCCCTCTCCCTCTCCCCCGTGATCTACTATCCACCGAGCCCTCCGCCTCACACCTTCTCCTCGCCGTTGCCGATCGTCACGGCCGTGTCGCGCTCGTTGACTTCCATCTTCGCTCCGTCGTCGTCTGGCTTAATCCTTCCTCCGATCCCAAACTTGGGGTTCAGGACCTCTGCTGGGTTCAAGCTCGACAGGATTCTCATATCCTCGCCGCGATTTCTGGATCTTCTTTTCTGTCACTCTACACAGCCTCCGGTGGACTGTTCTGGAAGTACGATGCCGGTAAGGAGATTCTCTCATGTCTCCGCCGCGATCCCTATGATTCTCGCCATTTCTGTGTGCTTGGCCTCAAAGGGCTCCTATTGTCGGTTAAGGTACTTGGAGACACTGAGAACGACGTTGTGATTCATGAGATGCAGATAAAGACGGATTTCAGTGAGATATTGAGGTTGGAAAGAGATGGCAATTCATCATCTTCTTCGCCTGCTTCAGCCGCATTTCCGTTATACTTCGCTAGATTTGCATTCTCGCCACACTGGAAGAATATACTGTTTGTGACGTTTCCTAGGGAGCTATTGGTCTTTGATCTACAATATGAGACACCCCTCTCGACCACGCCATTACCTCGTGGTTGCGCCAAGTTTCTGGATGTTTTGCCGGATCCAAACAATGAGTTGCTTTATTGTGCTCATGTCGATGGTAGGCTCAGCATTTGGCGTCAGAAAGAGTAAGATATTTCTGTCCCTTATGGGTGGCTTCATTTTAGCCATTGACATTTCATGTGTTTCCGGTCACTTTCATCCATGGATTAGCTATTCCTTGAATCAGATTGAGTTTCTATATATATATATATTTTTTTTTTCTAACCAAAGCAATCACCCTTAACATGTTAAAAGTTTCATTTTGTAAAGAATCTATACTGATTTTAGGAAAGGCTTAAATTTTTTACGCTCTCCTCTCTGAATCACTGGGAAAATATGGGAAGAATATTTTAGGTATCTGATTTTAGGGTAATGGTGCAAGGTTAATAGCCTTTGAGTTATCTGTTTCGATAAGTTTCTTTTATTATTCATCTTTCTTTTAACTTGACGAATGTTTCTGAGAACTTACTGAAATAGAAAGCTTTCGAAGTTATATTAGCTCCTGTTTGATTATTGCTCATGCTAATCTTTGAGAAAGTCAACCTAATTAAGGATCAATTCATAATTATAATAGCTTCCAAATCTGAAGTTCTTATCTGGTGCCCAGAACATGTTCTGCATCTCAGGGGAAGAACCAATCTTTACCTATCTGGTCATATTTGAACTATCTGCTTTCTAGCTTCCTTTTATATAGTGTCTGAGAATTATGGTTTGAAAGAATCAGATGCATATGACTTTGTGTCTTCTAATGTTGATCAAACTTGGATACTCCTGTTCTGGTTGCTCATCTAAACTTCTCCTGGTTACGCAGAGGAGAACAGGTGCATGTCATGTGTACCATGGAAGAGTTTATGCCATCTATTGGGCTGTCCATCCCGTCTCCTTCAGCTCTGGCTGTTCTTCTCAGTCAATCGGACTCCACAATGCAAACCATTACAAAACTTCATACAGATGAAACTTCTTCTGTGGATTTTGATAACCCATTTGACTTTTACGATGAAAGTATCGTTGTTTCTAAGACGACTTTTTTCTCCCTATCTGATGACGGTAAAATATGGAAGTGGGTCTTAAGTGCTGAAGGTGTTGAAGATGCTCTAAAAAATGCATCAGACTTGGACATTAGTAACGTAGGCGCTGATGTAGCACTCCCTGGAGCTATTCAGAAGAAAGATTCCTCAAATCTGGATGATGGATTAGTTGTTACCCCTACAAATAAAAGCAGAGGTCAGACATCAAGTTCCTCCTTCAGAAGATCAGACCTATCGTTTAAGGTAGGTGGCTGGAAGAATTTTGGGTTAACTAGTTACTTAATCATTATATAGTTGTTCCTCCAGATGATAGAAGTTTGGTGTTACCAGGTTCCTCATATATAGATTTGTGTTTTCCACAATAATTGTTTTGTGGTCTTATCATTTTTTTCCTACTTAACAGGGCCTTTACTTGTTTACATCGCTTAATGCAGATCAGCCTAACTGGACAGCTTCAGCTTCTCTCTTCCACAGTCTCTACACTTGCTGTACCATCTCCATCTCTTACGGCATCCCTAGCAAGTTAGTTGTAGTCTTCCTTGTATATGTAATACTAAAAGTGTTCCTCAGAAAACTCAAATGATTAACTTACGGATTGATTTCAAATGAAGGAGGGGGTAACATCCCTGCGGCAGCTGTTCCGTTGGTTGCTTTGGGAACTCAGAGCGGGACAATCGATATTGTTGATGTATCAACAAATGCTGTTACTGCAAGCACTTCTGTTCATACGGGTGTGGTTAAGGGCCTTCGATGGCTTGGAAATTCAAGATTAGTTTCATTTTCTTACAGTCAGGTGTGCAAATATATTTCATAAAGGAGCATGTTGAGTCTCATTGCTTTTATCTGTTTTTTCCTAGTGATTTCCTGTTTATGATTGGTTTCTTCCAGGATTAAGAAGAGTGTTAAGTTTTGTTGAATTTCCACTTGCTTATTCTAAAAATTAATAGAATTGGGAAATTGACATCCGGCATCATGCATCGGTTTGTGGTTTCAGGTGAATGACAAAAGCAGAGGCTACATAAATAAGCTAGTTGTGACTTGCCTTAGGAGTGGGTTGAATAAACCATTTCGTGATTTACAAAAGCCAGAACGTACTCCCATAAGAGCTCTTAGAACTTCTTCTTCCGGAAGGTTTGATTTTAATGTAATTTGTTTAGCTCGAGTATTTGATGCATAATAACAATGTGACGAATGCTATTAGGTTATCATTAATAATTTAAGCTTAGGAACATGTCTCTGGGTATTAAAGTTATGTCCCATTATCAGATGACAAATGTCATATTTCAATCATAGAAGAAATTGGTTTACTATGTCAATGTTGAGGAACTATTGTAAAAGGGGAAGTTATTGGGTCTAGAGCTTCTGGATACCTCTTCCGAAGATGACAGATTTGTTTTTTTTTTATGTTCTGTTGCAGGTATCTTCTAATTCTTTTCCGTGATGCTCCTGTAGAAGTTTGGGCGATGACCAAGCATCCTGTCATGGTGAGTAAAGCTCAACCCCAATGTACCTTTGCTTTTTTCTACTTGACTTAGTCTCGTTGAATAGATGACAACAACTCTCTCTGTCTTTTATGTTTACAATCTTAGAATTGCACTTATACACTGTAACTTTGCATCCAGATGACTTTTTTTTTTTCTTTTGATGTCCAATTCTACATTTCATAATTTCTCATCCCTGTCATACTTTATTCGTATGTCCATGTATGTCCATTTACTTTCAATGCTTTTTGCATATGAAACTTAAATAAGGAGGTAGAATTTTGCACCACATAGGTCTGGACAAGCATAATGCCTAATAAGATCAATTATGCACAAAAAGGTTAAAGCTTGTGCCTTAAGATTTTTTAAGAGATTCATTAAAGAAACATACTTTCTGTGGCTTCTAATCTTGCCTATCCTCTTTCCCAAGTGCTGGAAAGTCTTTATTGCCATTTCAATGTCTATTCTTGTAAATTTCAAGAAAAAAAAGTAATGGTGGTGTGTAGAATGAGTGAGAACGAGAACCAAAAGTGTTCTTAATTTAAATATACTCTTGCATTTGAGGCTTTTAGATTCTGTTTATTAATATTTCATATCTAACTAGTGGAGCTTTCTTATTCCGTCTAATTTTGTAGCTTAGATCATTAGCTCTTCCTTTCACGGTTGTGGAATGGACGCTTCCGGCAGTTCCACGCCCAGGTCAAGGCGGTCCTTCTAAACAATCTCTCTCAGCATCCGAAGGAGTAGCTGCTCCAGCAGACTCTAGTGAGATGTTTTTGACAATTAAATCTGTGTTATCCTAATTTAACCCAGTCTTTGATGCTTTTTTTTCTAAGGGTGTGGTAATTGACATATCTGCAGCGTCTGTGGGCTCGGATGGATCGACTGAAGAAACTGTAGAGAGTTTTGCATTTGCACTAGTAAATGGTGCCCTTGGAGTATTTGAAGTCCAAGGCCGTAGAATTCGAGATTACAGGTAAAACTGATGGTTCCATTAACTCAATTGTTGTTCGGAAATTTTCTTTCCATAACAATTCCTTATCACAATGCAGATCATAATTAAGGGCTTCTAAATTTTTTCTGTTTCTGAGAAGATAATATGAAATAGTGATTGCACGTTATTGCTTGCCTATTGTAGTGTTCCTTTCTTCTTATTCCATCTTGCTTTTTTTTTTTTGTTTCTAATGCCATCTGTCATTAAATTCTTTCCTAAAAACAATTTGTGAGATAATGAGTAGATCTTTGTTGTCCAATTTCAGAAAGCGCAGAAAATTCACTGCGTATTATTTTTTTATCAGCCGCTTTTAGATGATTTAGCAATCACGTTCTTGAACTTCAATTGTTGTGTAATATTCTTCCTATATTCACTGACATATAGATGATCCCGCCTCTATTTCTAGACCCAAATGGCCATCTACCTCATTCATTCCCTCAGATGGATTGGTTACAGCCATGGCATATCGCTTGCCTCATGTGGTTCGTTTCTTTTCACCTTCCAGTTCTCTCTCTTATTTTCCTATGGAAATCATATCTTGCTATCTCTTTCCAGGTTATGGGAGATAGATCAGGAAACATAAGATGGTGGGATGTAACAACTGGACAGTCATCTGCATTTAATAGTCACAGAGATGGAATACGGAGGATCAAATTTTCACCTGTTGTTGCTGGAGATCGCAGCCGAGGGCGCGTAGCTGTGCTATTTAATGACAATACATTTTCTGTATTTGATCTTGTGAGTCTTAGGAATTTTTGCATGTTTCTTGTGTTTTCAAAGGTGGTGTACTAATATTATGCAATGTGAAGGGAAAACAAGAAGAAGACGGGTTTCATTGATACGTGTTTGAAATTGTCTGTCAACTTCAAATAACTCTTTTCTGACAGTTGCTGCTGAAAATTGATGCAGGATTCACCAGATCCGCTAGCCCAGTCACTTCTACAGCCTCAAATTCCTGGCACCCTGGTACTGGAACTTGATTGGTTGCCTCTGAGAACCGATAAGAATGATCCACTTGTTCTATGCATCGCTGGGGCTGATAGCACCTTCCGGCTCGTTGAGGTTACTGTGTATGTGCACACCTGTTCATTGAAAAATTATGATTAGTTTCTCCCTTTATCACTATAACTGTATAGAATAGGCATGTCTAGTTGTTTTTATATTTTGTTTGCAAGATGAATGTGCACCCTAAACCCTTGGAGAAAAGAACAACCCTTTCTCATGACCATGTAGGTGGGATGGTGTAGTGGGGTTGACAACTAGGCCACCCTTGTCCCTAGATTAGGACTTAAAATACAATTACATACTTTGCTATCTTTTATTTCCAACTTTTTCTTCTGGATTTTGCAGAAATGAAAAAAAAGCTGGCTTTGTGCCCCAGTCTAAATCTGTAAAGGAGAGGTTTCGTCCTATGCCTATGTACTCCCCTATCCTACTTCCTGTACCACATGCACTGGTAACTTTCTTTAAGAGTGACTTCTTGGTTTACTTCCTGAAGTCTTTGTGGTACTCAACCTTGGTTTACTTCTGATATCATGTAATTCAGAAGATACTAATGTCCTGCATTATCTTTAGGCTCTTATAATCTCCTAAGACAGGTTCCGGGTATTGATATTCCGATTTACAGTAATGGTTCTCATGAAAATGTGTCTGATTATTATACATGCAGGCACTGCGGATGATTCTACAGTTAGGAGTGAAACCATCTTGGTTTAATACGTCTAGTACCACTTTGGAGAAGAGACCTCATTTGATCCATGGAATGGCTTCATCCTCTAAGGATCTTCGGAGTTACATGATTCAGTTACCACCTTTAGGAGACCCTGTCGTGCCAGAAATGCTGCTGAAGATACTTGAACCGTATCGGAAAGAAGGTTGTTTCATTTGTTTAGTTTAGTTTAGAATCACCACAGACTAACCTTTCTCTGTTAATATATCTGTTTAAGTATTCTAGTTTCTAACCTTCTCTAATTTCTTTCATGCCAGGTTGCTTGCTGGACGATGAAAGAGCAAAACTGTACGCTGATGTGGTCAAGAAAGGTTATGCTGCAAGATTTGCTTTTGCAGCTGCTGTTTATGGTGAAACCTCAGAAGCACTTTTCTGGTTGCAACTGCCTCAAGCCATTCGCCATCTGATGAACAAGCTGACGAAAAGGTCTCCGCAAAAACTCCCTTCCCCTGCTTCAGGAGTTGATGAAGCAGCTATGCTGAGTAAGATATCATCTACTGGTGTATGGGCACCTGAAGCCAGGAAGGTAGATTCCATGTTCAGTTTCAGAATAATGTTTCTTTTCCTTCAAAAGATTAGGCATTCTAGCCATTCTCTTCTACCAGGATACATATAGATGATATGTTTTATTTTGGAAATGAAGTTTGGATCGTAAATTTCAGTTAACATAGTGTTTGTTGGTGAGCTTATATTCCACATTTCCCTGAACAGTGTGATGGTTCACTTAGATTGATGGCTTTTGAGCGAGAAGAATTACGGAAACGTGCTAATGAACGTCTTCCTTGGCATGAAAACTTGGAGGGGGAAGATTGCATTCAAAAACAAGTACACGAGTTAGTATTTAACTTTTAGCCTGTCTTTATTGTTTATTGTTTCAGTTTATTACTTGAAATTATGTCTAGGCTTTGTAGTAGCTCCTGTGAGAAATGGAAACTATATATATATATCTTTTAGAACCTTTTTAAGCTGAGAGAAAGATAGTTGTGTCTTGTATTGGTACATTATAGAATTTAGTTTTCGAATCTGAGTTTCCAGTTCGATGCTTTAAGTTTTGCTTTGAGAAGTGAATTCACTCAGTAACTTTTATGACCAGGCTGATTTCAGTTGGAAATTTGGAAGCTGCTGTGAGTTTGCTGCTTTCTTCCGCCCCAGATTCTCCCTACTTCTATCCAAATGCTCTCCGAGCTATTGCACTCTCTTCAGCTGTGTCTAAATCTCTTCTCGACCTCGCACTTAAGGTATCTTATCTTGGTATATATGGTGGTCTTTTGTGTCTTTTAAAAAAAAATCAGTCCATCACTTTTGTTACACACGTAGGTTGTTGCAGCCAACATGGTAAGGACCGACAATTCGCTCACTGGTACTCATCTTTTATGTGCGGTCGGAAGACACCAAGAAGCTTGTTCACAGGTTAGCTTCCTAATCTCCTTCGTGATACTAAATATTGCATATTCTTCTGAACTAATGCTTCGACTGGGATTATCATTTTATTCTTATCATTGCCATTTTATTAATTAATCACTAGGAAACGTTTTTTAGCTGTCATTTAATACTAACTTTCGACCTTTCTAATATGCAGCTTCAAGATTCTGGACGGTGGACTGATGCTGCTACCTTGGCTGCCACACATTTAGAAGGATCAGATTATGCCAGGTCTTTTCTTTTACTGTTTCACACTCTCACTTTTTTGGATCTGATTTATATTTCTACGAATCAGTTCATCACGTGTCCTTTCTTAAACCACTCCCTCTTTATACTCAGGGTATTGCAGAGGTGGGCTGATCATGTTCTCCATGCGGAACACAATGTCTGGCGGTACTGTATCATATATCATACTCATCTTCAATACTGTTTAAATTGGATAATTTGAAAGTGACGTAGAATCCTCTAAAAAAAATCTCACATAATCAAAAAGAATTACGTTGTATTGATTCAGGGCGCTTATTTTATATGTGGCTGCCGGTTCCCTGCAAGAGGCGCTAGCAGCTCTCAGAGAGGTGCAACAGCCTGACACAGTAGCCATGTTTGTGCTCGCCTGTCAGGAGATCCATTCAGAAATTGTAACTGAGCTGTCAAGCCTAGAAGATGAATCTGAATCTGAATCTGCTTCTGGCGAAGGCACAGTACCTCCCGATCTGCCTGGTCTTGAGCCAGGGAAGGAAGAAGTTACGGCGGTTTGCGAATATTTTCAACAATACCAGAGAAAGCTAGTGCATTTGTGCATGGACTATCAACCCTACACGGACTGGTGAGAAATTATACAGCCAAACTCTTTCTCTGGCTTGGCAATTAAATATTACTTTACCTCAGATAAACACACATGGGAGTCTCAACCCTACACCTATGTTTCTGTATGTTGTATCCTAAACCCTTGTTCTGTGTAAAATTGATTTTAAGACCAGATCAATTTCTCTGGTTGTTTGTTTGATGGTTATTGCTTAAACGGATTTTTCGAATTTCGGAAATTTAAGATGAAAAGGAAAACAATAACAATACACTTGGGTGTTTGGTAACGCACTAAACGCTATGGTCATGCATTACAAATATACGACACACGACATATAATGTGAAGAATAACAACTCATTTGATATTTTTTGGTTATCCTCAATGAAAGAATCTCCTCCGACAACGAGCTGATCCAAGTTCTTCATAGTCAGCCTTGGTGACACACATGGACTCAAAATCCGGGCTGGAAGCCAAAAGTGAACCCCCTCTCCATACGCCTAGTATTGGGCTGCAAAAAGTAACAGCACCTTATAAATAAAAAAACGCTGCAAAAATTAGGGAAAACAGGGAAAGGAGTTTACTCCTCCAGTGTTGTTATCTTCACATCAAAGTGCTCTGGGACTAGTGGTCGAAGCTCTACTTCCCTGCAATATATCAGACATCAACTTCTCTAATAAGCATGAACCACTTTTGCGAGGGACTTTAAATTGAGACTTACAGTCTCTCCTTAAGTTGCGGAAATAATGTGCTTCCACCAGCTAAGATGATGCTGCCACAAAGACCGTAAAGGCTTTAGACAACAAAACTAATTCACTGGCAACTGAACCCAAAAAAAAATGTATCCATTTGGAACCACCTTTGATACAAGACTGGTTGCAAATAAGAATGACATGAGCTTACAGCTCGGACGATGCACTCTGCAAGTCCTGCCTGATTTATCCCTGTCCCAAAACAAATAATATACCATCATCAATCTTCTATGTACGACGACATTCGAACACTCTTTCATCGACACAAACCTATATCCGCAGGCTGGAATAGCGTCTCAGGTACAAGAAAGCGCTCATTCGTTAAGTCAATCTCCTGCCAAAAAAAAACCTCACATTTAATAGAAATCTCAACCTGCATAGAAGAAAATAAAAAAATAAAAAAATTGGGAAACTTCACATTTTTGTTCATGTCAGCCTTCTTCCTGTCCCCAACCTTTGCCATGAAATCAGACTCCACATGATCTTTATCTGACAAGCTAAGAAACCTCTTAGCCGCTTGAGGGTCTTTGACATAACCTTTAGTATGTGTAACACCATCAGGAAGAACATATGTAGACTTGATAAGATTATTTCCACTTCTAGCAAGGCGGAGATCACGAAGAAGGTCAAGTGAGACAAAACAAAGCTTCTCCTTAGCATCATCAACTAAAAAGGTTTCATCCATAACATTTATAGATCTATAAGAGACCAATTCCTTAAAGTAATTAGTGAAAGCTTTGCCTCCTAAATCAATCCTCTTAATGGCGTGATTAAGAGTGAAATTGTGAAGAACAGGAACAGCGTGAGTGAAGGAGAAGCCACAATCAACAACGAGACTACACTGAGTCTTTGAGAGGACTGAATCAGGCTGACGACTAGCTTCATAGAGATGAACAAGAGACTGAGGATGAGCTACGTAGAGAGACGAGAATCCGAAGTCCTCGAAGACAAGCTCGTCGGTGGAACGCTGAACGGAAGGGATCGAGAGTGGTGGCTCAGTGAGGAGGAGAGAGGAGGAGGAAGGACTGATGTGGAGGAGAGAGGTGAAGAGGTGTGACCAGATGTCGCGTTCTAGGTCAGAGTTTATGAGGTAGCCACGGTCGATGGGGCGGCGTACAGAGGCGGAGGTGAGGTCGATCTCGTCGGAGAGAGTAGTGAGTGGTGAAGTGTGAAGGAATTTCTTCGATGAGAGAGGTTTGTAGAGACAGTTTGGGATTACGGTGGTGGGATCACGCTCCCCACCTTGTCCAGCTTTGATTAGACCGCCGCCGTTGTCTAGAACCACGATGTTTGACATTGATGACGACGGGTTCGCCGCCGGAGAACACTCTTCTTTTAAGTTAAAAGAAGGGTATTCAACTTGTTTATTTTAGAATTTGATAAGATTTTAATATTTTAGAATTTTGAAATATTTTAGAAGATTTGATTGTGTTTTAGAGTTAATTGCATCCTAGCACACTTTTCTAACATTTTATTGCATTCTAGCACACTTGTTGTCCAATAGGCACTTTTTCCCTTCCTTCCTTCAATTTTATACAATTATACCCCTTAAGTCATTCTAACCAAACTATATCTTCTAACCAAAATTGTTAGAGCAAAATAATCTTCTCCTTCCATTTCTAACTAAAAATATTTGATCCTGTGGCTATATGACTTACACCTGTCTAAGTCTTCCATATATAAAGGTTAAATCTTGTGTGGATAAAGGAGACAGGAAGGAGTAGGGTTTTGGTGGATAAGGGAGACATGGTGGTCCTGGTAAGTTTTATTGACTTAACGTTTTTTTGGTTGTTTTCTGTGCATTCCATCTTGGGTTTTGTTTCTTTTCTGTGGATTGCAATTACATTTAATTAACTGTTCTTGGTTGCAGGTTGGACATTGTATTTTCCTATGCGGTAAGTGGGCTTCTTCGGTGGATGGCGTTTGGAGGTTTGAGGTGGATAAGTTTCTCGTATCGAGGGTCGTTCCCCTCTTCGACAATGTTACATTAGCTGAACTTGAGGATGCTGTAAAACTCAAATTTGGCGTAAGGAAGAAGAAGGCTTGTTTCAGTTTCTCTCCTCCTAACAGCATGCTTTTCACCACGGCTGAGAGAACTCCTCCTGTACTGGTTACTACCGATGTTGGCTTAGACTACTTACGAGGCTCTAACATAACACATTTACGAGGTAACATAAAGATAAATAAACCAAAATATAAGCTCCCTTTAGACGTGTTATTACCTTCTCTTCAAAATTATCTTATGCGCCGTCTACTGCCCCATTTCCCTATCCAAAAAAACAAATGCATATGTTCAGTCAGAGTAATCCTAAAAAAACAAATCGGAAGTTCAGCAATATTCCCATGTCAACTAATTCCTCTTATATACAAGCATAATTATATGAACATATAAAACATTACTAGAAAAAAAACGACACTAGTTCAGAAAATACTAAACACCTGCTCTCCACAACATCCTTGTTCACCGACGCCTAACACTTGATCCTGTCCACAACCCTGTATCCATGTGAACAATTACATAAGAATAATATCCACAAATACGTATCCAAGTGAAAACTTCTCCCTGTCCACAACTACTATCTTGTGCGTAAATTTTCACTTTCTCATAATTGTATGACCATACCATGATTTATCAAAAAAAAAAAATTAAGGGATAAACTATTACTAACCTTTTCCTCGATTGTATCTCCTTCAGCGACTAATCCAATTTGGCCCTGCCCACAAAATAACATCCATGTGTTCGGTTAAAATGAAACAAAAATGAATAATATATCTTACTAGAAGTTTTGCCAACTAATTCCTCTTATATATACAAGCATAATTATATGAACATATAAAATATTACTAGAAAAAAAACGACACTAGTTCAGAAAATACTAAACACCTGCTCTCCACCACATCCTTGTTCACCGACGCCTAACACTTGATCCTGTCCACAACCCTGTATCCATGTGAATAATTACATAAGAAAAATATCCACAAATACGTATCCAAGTGAAAACTTCCCCCTGTCCACAACTACTATCTTGTGCGTAAATTTTCACTTTCTCATAATTGTATGACCATACCATGATTTATCAACAAAAAAAAATTAAAGGATAAACTATTACTAACCTTTTCCTTGATTGTATCTTCTTGAGTGACTAATCCAATTTGGCCCTGCCCATAAAATAGCATCCATGTGTTCGGTTAAATTGAAACAAAAATGAATAATATATCTTACTAGAAGTTTTGCCTCACTATACACAAACGGATAAGAGATACTAACCATGTCATTTTCAATGTTCACAGGTTGTGGTGTCTCATTGTTAGGATCAAATAATGACATCAGGATGGTATTCATTTTCTTACCCCCATCTTCCAATGAAGATGGTTCAGTACATCCATCCTCTTTAGCTTTGTTCTACAATAAACATCCTTCAAATTATTAACATTAAGCTTCCTAAGAAACAACTTTTAATTACGAAATATAATCATTCTGATATTGGTTTTACCTCATCTTCCNAAATACGTATCCAAGTGAAAACTTCCCCCTGTCCACAACTACTATCTTGTGCGTAAATTTTCACTTTCTCATAATTGTATGACCATACCATGATTTATCAACAAAAAAAAATTAAAGGATAAACTATTACTAACCTTTTCCTTGATTGTATCTTCTTGAGTGACTAATCCAATTTGGCCCTGCCCATAAAATAGCATCCATGTGTTCGGTTAAATTGAAACAAAAATGAATAATATATCTTACTAGAAGTTTTGCCTCACTATACACAAACGGATAAGAGATACTAACCATGTCATTTTCAATGTTCACAGGTTGTGGTGTCTCATTGTTAGGATCAAATAATGACATCAGGATGGTATTCATTTTCTTACCCCCATCTTCCAATGAAGATGGTTCAGTACATCCATCCTCTTTAGCTTTGTTCTACAATAAACATCCTTCAAATTATTAACATTAAGCTTCCTAAGAAACAACTTTTAATTACGAAATATAATCATTCTGATATTGGTTTTACCTCATCTTCCCCAGCGATGTCTTTCATTTCTGTATCGTAGATAGGCTTCAAATCAGCTAAATAGGAGACTCCATCAGAGTCCTACGACAATTTCTATATTTATTACCATGTTTTTTACGTCTCAAAAGTTTTAATCTTATGGTTTCTATGCTTACAGTGAGAATAGGTTTGCTTTCAGTGTCATATATTGGTACGTCAACAGAACACAACATCTCCATACAACTGGACTCGAACTGTATGTACAAATGTCAACCAGATCGATGAATATACATATAGTGAATTTTTAATGAAGTTTGGAGATTACAAAAACAACTTACCCTCTCTGGCGAAGGAGTCCTTAAAACATCCATCATATCAATAGGAACATTGTCTCCCTGTTCAGTATATGAGACTCAATGGGGAATTTAACCAATCTAAAAAAATTCAATTATTGTAAAAATGCATCCACGTGACAAAAACAGATTTCTCACCTGCAACTCTTCTTTCGTCTCATCCACCTTTGATGACGAACATTTATGCAAATGAGTTCCCGTCTGCTTTAGCACTACATTCTGTAAGTGACGGTTCAACTAAAACAATGTGATGAAAATATGGGCTAACTAATCGCAAACCTCAATAACCTTTACGGTAAGTATAGGACCACCTTCTCCGGCCAAGTTTTCATCACAATCATTCTAACACAATGATATGAACAAGGAATTCGTTAATGAGTATATCAAGATAGATAATACATAGTATGGGAAATTGATACTAACCACAGCCGAAAAATCAGCAACATATTGACGCCAATTATGACTACCGTCAAGAATATCCTCCCTACTTGGGTCGACCTCAGATGTCATCACATTCTCGGGCCCATCTTTGGATTTCCTAGTTGGATCAGACACATTATCAACACTAACACCATCCACAGCGTCACCCTTCCATGAGATATCCTCGCTAGCACCATCAACTGCGTTACTCTGTTTGGGACTGGCCAGACGGTCACTTTTCCTATTCTTACGGGAAACTTGTATAAATTTCCTTCTCAACAATCTACTCTTCCTAAACGCTTTAAACCTCCCTTCCATTTTCTTGTACTTGCCCTCAATCTTCTTGAACTTCAATTCATCTTCACCCCTAAGCTCAACTAACTGGTTCTTGAACCAACCCTTGAGTTCAGACAACTCATTACCTTCAATGTCGGCCGCCAAATTACGACATTTCTTCTTTTTAAAAGTCCCTCCTCTAACGGCAAGTCTTTGCGTCCTACCTCCATCGCGGCAGACAACGTTCTTCCTGTGTACAATCTTCTTCTTATTGTCTCTCACGGTAATTAAAGGCAACGACATATCCCCACCTGGCCACTCCTTTTTCGAGAATACGTGTCCTCTTCCGATCTGCGCCTCCATATACATTATCTTTTTGTCTTTAACTTCATCATCCCACTCTCCCCATCCCTCTTCGGGTGGATCAACAACACGATAAGGATTAACAACAAGCTGTGGATAACGGAAACTTAGTCAGAATACTATCCACGTGGTCACCATCTAAATCTAAACAAGAATACTATCCACGTGGATACTATAGTTGATGACTATGTGGATAATCACCAACTATAGTATCCACGTGGTCACTAAGTTAAACTTAACGGTACCAAAAAAAATACTTACCGTGTCACCGCTTTCAGTCACCAGAATGTCTCTCAAATTAAGGTTGTTCTTGGCAAACACAAGAGAATCCCATTCCAATATGGTCCTCCTGTCATTAGCCCCTGGGATCTTCTCCACCAGACCAGATATGTTGCTATACGCAAGTAACTGTAGTGACAAGGGAAAACCGGCCTAACGTATTGTCTTCTGCTGCAATTTATCTGTGAATGTTGCAATCTCGTCCTTGGTTTTATCATGAACTCTCAATTTCTTGTTAACATGAGTAATTGGCAACCTACTCTCTGGCCTCATGGAAGCTATTGTCTTCAAGAAAGATTCTCGCCCCCAAGGAAAAGCGAGAAACGCATCTACGTCTTCAAGCATCTCCACATACTTGAAAGTCGGACGATGAGTTTGAGTTTTGGCTATTAGGACACCATCAACAATAATAAGCAGTGCTAGCCGAAGTTTCGTGTTACCATCTTTGACTAATGGGTCTTCGAAGACTTTAATAACATCCGCCAATGTCGTCTTCCTATCTTCCCCAATCAACTCATCCCAGAAACTTTTCTCCTCAGGTTCAGGAACAGGGTCGTACCCTGGGTCGTACTCTTCAGGGAACTCACGGCAATCCAAACCAGTAACAGCACCAAACTCAACCAAAGAAAACTTAAGTGGCTCTCCACCAAACACTGTCCACAATTCATACTTCTATTTGGATAGTACCTGTCTGCATAGTAGAGCGTGAAGTAACTTGCAAGATATTGAACACTTGGCAACCCAAAAACTAAACAAGGATCCCAACGGTGAATCCAAAATCCGCTCCATTTCAGGTGTCTTTTTAAGCACATCGCGGAATAAATTGAGAATCTCGGGCTTGGAGTAGATGTTAAGCCTAGCATTTGGGTAGCGGTCGGTGGCAAATAAACGTGGTGGAAGCCGAATATCCCACTCCGAATTACTCTTCTCCGCCGTTTCTACAATATTTACCGTTGGTGAAGTAGATTTCTCAATTGAAGGACGTCTGAAAAAACTACTTATACGGCGATTACCTGTCATCGAAATAGATTCTCGTCCAACGAAGGAAAAGGTGCACGGGAAGAAGGAAAGATTTACAAAGAGCGGCGGTGAACAACAGGATTTCCAAAGAAATCGACAGCGGCGGAACTGGGTTACTTCGTGGTCGACGGTTCAAACAGAGAACGACGGCGGCAGATCTAGGTTACCAAAGTGACGATTGAAGATAAATCTCTTTTTACTTCGTGGTCAAAATAAAAAATCCAACCAAATAATTCAGTCAAAAAAAAACACAACCTTTAACGCAAAACGATGTCGTAATATAACTGGTTACAAAACAAGATTCTAGTTACAGGGTATGACAGTAATCTCACAAACTTAAAGTACCCTCTGGATAAGAAGTGTGCCATTTGCACAACTTTCATACAAAAGTGTGCCACAGTGCCAATGACCCTAAAATATAAGTCACTTACATAATCCTGATTAAAACTAAACTAACTGAATTTGTTAAAGTTACCCGGGTATCTTCTCATAAACCCTTTTGAAATAGACTTTTCTACTTCTACATTTTGTTTTGAAGGCAAACATATTATTATTTTCCCAAAAATTCTCCTTCACACGTTCCCTCAACCTGAAGTCAAGCCATCGGTATATTATTTTAGCTTCTAATACGAGTTGTTTCTCGGTATATGAATATCTTCCATATATCTTTTAGTGTAAGGTTGTAGGTGGTTGTAACTGATGTTCGGAGGGAGAAGTATAGGTGATGGTGGAAACAAATTCAGGGAGTAAAACTTTATTAAAAACTTTACTCTCAGTTTTTTTGTACAGTTTTCATGTATAGTTTTTTTTACAGTTTTACACTATTTCGTAACAGCTTACAGCTTCAGCTTACAATTTTTCTGTATAGCTTTGGCTATGTTACCAATCAGACTCATTCTCATTTTTTTTTATAAATAACTCATTCTGACCTTTGTTTGTTACAACATATTTATGATCCATTTTTTGTATACATGAGACAAGGATTAGTGATAGCTAAATATAACATAGAAAAAGTATTCTACATGATAAGTAAGGTATGGTGATCAACAGTAGAGAATGGATAATGAAAAGAGGTCATTACCCGCTGAGAGATGATAATGAGTGCTGGTAACACAATGTAAAGAGATTGACAAGACATAAGAAAGTTCACAGAGATGTAAGAAGTTAGTAAGCGAGTTAATTATACGTCAAAGGTATGTAATTCAAAGATACTATCTGAAAGTTCACCGAGAGATTTAACAGATTTAACATCTTATTATGCATATTACTGTAACATCCGCGAACCAGATTTTGTGATTTTGGGAGGAGTGTCGATCGACACCCTAGTGGCATCGATCGACACCACTAATTTCTGGGTTCGACCGGTTTGATTTAATTCGCGATTTTTAGATTGGGATGGTTTGGTTAGTGGTTTAACCGGGTATTTAAAGGGGAAATCGACAAAATAAGGGTTTAGTCTTTTTCCTCTGTCGCCGTTTTGTGTTTTTGGAGAGAAAAAGGGAGAAAAGTGTGTTCTTGAGATTCCTAAGAGAGATTTAGTGAGATTGCTGGCTATTCTTGAGTTTTCTGTTGCTGGGAACGAAGGAGAAGCTTCCTAAGGAGTTGCTCTACTGTTCTTCGACCTTTTCCTTCTGTATTTTGAGGTGAGTGCTTGACCATGGTTGATCTAAGCATGAGATCTCCTTTGTTTTGTGTGATTCCTTGTGGTTTGTGGTGTTTGCTTGCTTGGGTACATTGTATTTGTGATTTCTAGTGCATTCCGAG
>NC_025693.1:10673811-10678568 GCF_000633955.1 Camelina sativa
AAAAAAAAAACGGGAAGGGTTGTTTCATTTTGGTATCAGAGCCCTTACGGTTCTAGGTCTAGGGTTCATTGTGTTTTTGCTGCTGATGTTTAGGATTCAATGCTATGATTGATTGTGTGAGTTGGTCAATTGTGTGTGGCATGAAGTCCTAGAACATCCTCTTTGAGCCTGTGTTGTGATTCCACGGTAAGTTGTGTTTTTGTGTACTAGAATTATTGTTTGCTTAGCCTTCTGTTCTTGGATGATACAGATGGTTAGAGGTGAGGATGCTGTTGGTCGCGGTCGTGGTCGTGGTCGTGGGCGTGGTCGTTGTCGTGGTCGGGGACGGGGTCAGGTTCCTGAGGCCAGTGTGAGTGTGACCCAGAGCATGGCCAGTGAGGAGGTGGCGGAGTCACAGGTTCATCCTAGTGTGTCTGGAGACCAGGCTGGTTTGGGTGACGGCAGGGCGGATGGGCCCGGTGTCGGTCACGGTGTTGCCCCGGGTGTGCAGCCGGGGGCCGAGGTAGTGGATGCTCAGTATGTGCGGATGATAGAGCAGTTGCGGCATGTGGGAGCAGGGTATTTCTCAGGAAGTACCGATCCGAGTGTAGCGGATGAGTGGAGANATTCTTGGTATGGATTGGTTGCATCGGTATAAGGTGCATTTGGATTGCTATCGGGGTAGAGTGGAGTTTGAGCGTCCAGGAGGGAAGTTGGTTTTTCAGGGTATTAGACCGACTTCGGGGAGTCTCGTGATCTCAGCCGTTCAGGCAGGGAAGATGATCGAGAAGGGCCGTGAGGCCTATCTGGTTACTATATCTATGCTAGAGTCAGTGGGGAAGTCTATGGTTAGCGGTATTCCGGTTGTGAAGGAATTTGAGGATGTGTTCCAGTCATTGCAGGGATTACCACCATCTTAGTCGGATCCTTTCNGTCCATAATTTGATTGGTGATGCTCAGGTGTGGTGGAGGTCAGTGGCTGCTTGGAGAGTGCAGAGGGAGATGACATGGGCGACTTCTAGGAGGAGTTCAACCTCAAGTACTTTCCAAGAGAGGCATTGGACCGGATGGAGGTGCAGTTCCTTTAATTATCTCTGGGGACGCGGTCAGTGCGGGAGCTGGACTTAGAGTTCAGTCGACTTCTGTCTTATAGGGGTCGGGCTATGGAGTCTGAGAAGGCCCAGATCATGAGGTTTATGAGGGCTCTTCGTGATGACTTGAGGGTCCATTGCAGAGGACGGATTTATACTACGGGTGCAGAGCTGGTTGAGACTGCAGCAGAGATTGAGGAGGATATCCGGGCACAGGCAGTGACGATTAGTCTAGCAGTGCAGCCTAGGAAGGCTCATCATCATGAAGGTTCTAGCAAGGGCGGCAAGCCTGTGCAGGGAACCATGAGGAAGTGGGAGGCTACGCAGAGACTGAGTGGTGCAGGGTGCTTTGGTTATGGGAGCATGGATCACAAGGTAGCTAGCTGTCGCCAAAGGAGTGCTCCTACGGCAGCGGTGCGTGTATGCTATCATTGCAGGGAGCCTGGGCACATCAAGCCCAAGTGTCCCAAGTTGCAGCAGATGGCAGTGGCAGCGGTGCAGCATGTGGTGCACCCTGGAGTGGAGCAGGTGGCACAGATTGAGCAGGCGCCACGGGTGTACACGACGGTTGAGCCTGGTGGAACCAGTGTCGGGGCGATCACAGGTATAATTTCTGGTACTTAATCTTTGTGAATTTCAGTAAGTTCAGATTTTCTGTTTTTCAGTGATAAAGTGTTAGGTTCTCAACACATGAGGTTTGTGTAGGGACCTTGTTGGTGGGCAGGTTTAAGTCCCATGTTATGTTTGATTCTGGAGCTTCTCATAGCTTCATTACTCCGGAGTATGCCGAGAATGCGGGGATCAGAGGGGATTCTGGAGAGCGTTCAGGAGTTGTCAGAGTTGCGGGAGGCAAGTTCCTGAGGGTTATTGGACGAGCTGGAGGAGTTTATATTCAGATCGCAGGAGAGTCGTGGCCAGCGGATTTGCTTATCAGCCCAGTGGAGTTGTATGATGTTATTCTTGGTATGGATTGGTTGCATCGGTATAAGGTGCATTTGGATTGCTATCGGGGTAGAGTGGAGTTTGAGCGTCCAGGAGGGAAGTTGGTTTTTCAGGGTATTAGACCGACTTCGGGGAGTCTCGTGATCTCAGCCGTTCAGGCAGGGAAGATGATCGAGAAGGGCCGTGAGGCCTATCTGGTTACTATATCTATGCCAGAGTCAGTGGGGAAGTCTACGGTTAGCGGTATTCCGGTTGTGGAGGACTTTGAGGATGTGTTCCAGTCATTGCAGGGATTACCACCATCTCGGTCGGATCCTTTTACCATTGAGCTGGAACCGGGGACGATGCCGTTATCCAAGGCTCCTTACAGGATGGCTCCAGCAGAGATGGCAGAGCTGAAGAAGCAGCTGGAGGATTTGTTGGGCAAGGGTTTTATCCGTCCTAGTTGTTCACCGTGGGGAGCTCCGGTGTTGTTTGTTAAGAAGAAGGATGGGAGTTTTCGGTTGTGTATTGACTACCGGGGTTTGAACCGAGTTACTGTGAAGAACAAGTACCCTCTCCCGAGGATTGATGAGTTGTTGGATCAGTTGAGGGGTGCTACTTGGTTCTCCAAGATCGACTTGGCTTCAGGTTATCATCAGATCCCTATTCATGAGGCAGATGTGAGGAAGACAGCCTTCAGGACGAGATATGGGCACTATGAGTTTGTGGTGATGCCGTTTGGGTTGACAAACGCGCCAGCTGCGTTTATGAGATTGATGAACAGCGTGTTCCAGGAGTTTCTGGACGTGTCAGTCATCATTTTCATCGACGACATCCTGGTATATTCTAAGAGTCCTGAGGAGCATGCAGTACATCTGAGAGCAGTGTTGGAGAAGCTGCGGGAGCAGAAGTTGTTTGCTAAGCTGAGTAAGTGCAGTTTCTGGCAGCGTGAGATGGGGTTCTTGGGTCATATTGTTTCAGCTGAGGGAGTTTCAGTGGATCCAGAGAAGATTCAGTCCATCAGGGAGTGGCCGAGGCCGCAGAGTGCCACTGAGATTCGGAGCTTCGTGGGGTTAGCAGGTTACTACAGGAGGTTTATTTGGGGTTTTGCGAGTATGGCACAGCCGATGACTAAGCTTACAGGGAAGGATGTCCCGTTTGTGTGGTCACCAGAGTGTGAGGCAAGTTTTGCAAGTCTCAAGCAGATGTTGACTACCACGCCGGTGTTAGCACTGCCTGAGCAGGACAAGCCTTATGTTGTGTATACAGACGCTTCTATAGTGGGGTTGGGTTGTGTACTTATGCAGCAGGGGAAGGTTATAGCCTATGCTTCGCGGCAGTTGTGGAAGCATGAAGCTAATTATCCTACTCATGATTTGGAGATGACAACAGTGATCTTTGCTCTTAAGATTTGGAGATCCTATCTGTATGGTGGGAAGGTACATGTATTTACAGATCACAAGAGTCTAAAGTACATTTTTACTCAGCCTGAGCTGAATCTGAGGCAGAAGCGTTGGATGGAGTTAGTAGCGGATTACGATTTGGACATAGCTTACCATCCTGGTAAAGCTAATCTGGTTGCAGATGCCTTGAGTCGGAAGCGGGTGGCTTCGGCTCAGGAGCAGGATATGGAGGTGTTGGTAGGTGAGATTAGTGCATTGAGTTTGTGTGCTATCTCACAGGAACCTTTGGGTTTGGAGGCAGTTGATAGAGCAGATTTGTTGAGCAGAGTGAGGTTAGCTCAGGAGAGTGATGAGGGGCTGGTGAATGCCTCTAAGGCTGCGGGTGCAGAGTATCAGGTTTCTGCTAATGGTACTATCCTTGTGCATGGTCGGATCTGTGTGCCCAAGGGTGAGGATTTGAGGCAGGAGATACTGAGAGAGGCTCATTCGAGCAAGTTCTCTATTCATCCAGGGGCGACCAAGATGTATCGTGACCTCAAGCGGTATTATCACTGGGTCGGGATGAAGAAGGACGTAGCCGACTGGGTGGCGAGGTGTGATACTTGCCAGCTGGTGAAGGCGGAGCATCAGGTTCCTGGTGGTTTATTACAGAGTTTGCCTATTCCAGAATGGAAGTGGGATTTGATCACGATGGACTTCGTGGTGGGTTTGCCTGTGTCTAGGACGTTTGATGCTATTTGGGTCATTGTGGACCGTTTGACTAAGTCTGCGCATTTTCTGGCCATCAAGAAAACTGATGGAGCAGCGGTTTTGGCCAAGAAGTACGTGAGAGAGATAGTCAGATTGCACGGGGTGCCTGCTAGTATTGTGTCTGATAGAGATTCCAAGTTCACTTCGGTGTTTGGAGGGCGTTTCAGGCAGAGATGGGCACGAAGGTGCATCTGAGTACAGCCTATCATCCTCAGACGAACGGTCAGTCAGAGAGGATGATCCAGATTTTGGAGTAATTATTGAGGATGTGTGTGCTGGATTGGGGTGGTCATTGGGCAGATCACTTGAGCTTGGTGGAGTTTGCTTATAACAACAGCTACCAGGCTAGTATTGGGATGGCTCCTTATGAGGCCCTGTATGGGAGGCCGTGTCGTACACCATTATGTTGGACTCAGGTGGGGGAGAGGAGCATATTTGGTGCAGATTTTGTTCAGGAGACCTCGGAGAAGATTCGGGTTTTGAGGCTGAACATGAAGGAGGCTCAGGATCGGCAGAAGAGCTATGCTGATAAGAGGAGAAAGGATCTTGAGTTTCAGGTTGGTGATAGAGTGTACCTCAAGATGGCCATGTTGCGGGGTCCGAACAGGTC
>NC_025693.1:10680215-10692749 GCF_000633955.1 Camelina sativa
TGTTGCTGGGAACGAAGGAGAAGCTTCCTAAGGAGTTGCTCTACTGTTCTTCGACCTTTTCCTTCCGTATTTTGAGGTGAGTGCTTGACCATGGTTGATCTAAGCATGAGATCTCCTTTGTTTTGTGTGATTCCTTGTGGTTTGTGGTGTTTGCTTGCTTGGGTACATTGTATTTGTGATTTCTAGTGCATTCCGAGGTGGTTAGACGTGTTTGGAGTCGAATTTGTATTGATTGGAATCAGAGTTCGTCGCTGAGTTTCGCGCGGATCGTGTCTGCAGAAGAGGTATCGATCGATACCACTCTTGAGGAGCATCGATCGGCACCGTCTTGAGTAGCATCGATCGGCACCATTCAGCAGCGGTCGACACCAGTTCCTGTAGCATCGGTCGACACCAAGTGAGCATCGGTCGACACTAGTACCTGCCGAGTCTTGTTTTCCTGGTTTGATGTATTGATTATGTTCTTGTTGTTTGTTGACTTGGGAGTCTCATATGCTTGTGTGTATAACCCAGTAGATGGGAGGACGGCCTCACTAAGTATTTATGATAATACTTACGCATCTCAATTGTTGTTTGTGGTGTGCAGGTAAAGGCAAAGTGTGATCATGGAATCAAAGGCAATGAGGAGGAGGATGTTCTAGAGGCTTGATTGATTGTGGTCTAGCTGTTGTTAGGTTGCTAGATTAAGTCATTGGAACATTGTAGGATGTTAGCTTTTGGTTATTTCCTTGTTTGGATTATGGTGTTATTGGTTATTGGATTATTTATGTTGGAATTTTATTGGATTAATGGAATTGTTTTATTTAGTTATCCACGGTTATTGATTGTTGTTAGGATGTTAGTGGGTATGGGACCACTAGTAAATTAAGGTATAAAAAAAAACGGGAAGGGTTGTTTCAATTACAATCATGATCAAGCGAACTAAAAACCAATTATTACATACTTGATATATTTTACAAAATAACAATTATAACAGAAAAGAGCAATATTTTGAGACAAAATAGAATAAGAGAAGAAAAAAATCCTGACATTCCGTTCAATTAAACAGACTAGGGACAATTTTGTAACAATTATAACATATCTTATTATATAAAGTATGGTTTCAAAAGTTACTAATTCATAAGATGGCAACATGTGTCAAAATCTTATTATGTTGTAGATTATTAAAATAATACTAAAATTTTATTATTATGTTGTAAAAGTTACTAATTCATAAGATCACAATATTTTTCAAAATATTATTATGTTGTAGATTGTTAAAATAATAATAAAATCTTATTATTATGTTGTAAATTATACAATTTTGTAATTCTAACGGAAAAAGAATCATCCAAACAAAAAAAATCCATAACTCAAAAACATAAAAGAAAGCATACAGATAATTTTACAATAAAGATACACGTAGTTATCCTAAAGAAAAATCTAAAAATTCTACAATAATTAAACTTATACAAACACAATCTTACGTAATATTGAAATCCTTGGCCTAATCTTAAAAGAAAAAATATATATATATATATATAAATATATGTATTCTCTCATATCTTTGTCATATATAGAGAGAGGAAGAGTTCATTTCAATGTGTCAAACTCAATTAGAATTTTCAAACATGAGCACTACAGATAGAAACAAAAACTGGAAAATAACGAAAAGTCAAGATCATATAAATTGTTTGGGATAGAAAAAGTCTCACGCAATGCGTGGGTAAAATGAACATAATAAAATATGTTTAGTTGTTTTAAAATACATTCAATAATAGTTATTGTGAGTAAGATATATTAACTTTTTTTTATCAACAACTTAAATAGATTAGTTCAAAAGAGAAATATACTCCTACTTTCTCCTTTTTTTTTTTTTCAACCAAACATTAATAAATTAAAATAAAACTCCAAGATTGGTTGCCCAAACAGGAGGAAAATAATTTACAAAAGATGATTCAGAGGTTAGAGAACGTGAAGATCGAGCAAGACAGTCCGCCCTTACGTTGACCTCTCGTGGTATCCTGACTAGGGTGAAGGAAGGGTAAGAAGTACGGAACAAAGCAAAGTCCTCCAGCAAATTTGAGAAAGTGGGTCAATCGTCCGGCGTCTGCACCATCGCAACTAACTCTGCACAGTCCGTCTCGAAAGTCTGGCAACCAACTCCCGCCTCCAATAAAGAAGCCATAGCCCATATCAGTGCTTGTAATTCCGCGTGTAAGGGAGTAAGACTTCTTCGTTGATTCCGTGCTCCCAATAGAAGCGTAGTATCTTCTCCACTGCAGCACCACCAGCCTACTTTCTCCTTTTATAGTTTGGAATATGTTGATCCCAAAAAATGGAAGATTAATATATGCATCTTCTCTTTCTAATAGACTAATACTGTATTTTAAAATTTATTGTAGTAGTTTTAGATTGTTTTATTTCATTTATATTTTCATCTTTGAATTATTTGAGATTCATATATTACCGTGCTTATAATTTTCTATTATTTATTTAATTATGTCAAATTAATTTTCTTCTAATTTTTCAACATTGATTGGTTGGCCATATAACTTTTTTTTTGTGCAAGCATAATTGTTACCATTCGTTCAATTACAAGCACGGTAATATATGAATCCCAAAATGAGATAAAGAGGAGAAGACCATCAACTTAATGGTTGGATAAAATAGGCTAATCAAAGACAAGCTTACAGCAAACATAGATAGATTGGAAAAACATAAATTGCTGTTGCTGGATCCATAGGAGCTCGGAGACAGAGGCTACATCATGGTGTGTCAAATAAACTTCCATGAATACATTGGAAAATTTAACATTAGTTACTATCAAAAGATTTTGTGACGTTAGAAAATGGTCTTTAGTTTCATTGGTTGCTAAAAGAAGTGAACATTTTCTCTCCACACAGGAGGAGGGCAGAGCCGAGGTTCTCTCTATGATGGAGGAGGTTGGACGCAAGGTTATCTCTCCAAGGCAGAAAGATAGGGGAGGTTGGACGCAAGGTTATATCCTAAAGGGAGGAAGATGGGGGAGGTTGGACGCAAGGTTATCTTCCCATGCGAGGAAGACGGCGCCAAAGTTCTCTCCATGGTGGAGGAGTTTGGACGCATGGTTCTCTCCATAAGAGAGGAGGGCAGGGCAGAACCGATGTTTTCTCTATAAGAGAGGAGGGTAGAACCGATGTTCTCTCCATGGTTGGTCATGCACTACTGTGATGTAATTTATTTTTCATTCAAAATGTTTTTTGAGCTAACAATTTTAGTGATTTCATATAATAGGTGATAATAAATTATATATTTGTAACATACAATATACATAGTGTAAAAAATACACTTTTAATGGTAACATACATAAAAGATTTGTATATGAATATAAATCAGTATATTATAGCAAAAATAAAATTTATAATGTACAATAAATTTAAATATATTTTTATTAAATTTAAATTTAATTACAAAACTTTAAACCCGCACATCGGGCGGGTCCTTATCTAGTCTTATTATATAAAGCTTGATATCAAAATTACTAATTAACAAGATTTTGACACGTGTCAATTATATCATTCAGATGTTGACACATGTCAATTCTAATTCTTTTTTAAAAAATAAAAATGTAAAAATTCAAAACCTACCATAAAAGAAAAGATCATTATAAGGAAACTATATATATATATATATATATCAAAAAATCGAAATTGTAATATTGTTTACTTATTTTAATTTTAAGTTACTAATTTTACAAGAAAAATGATTACTTTTATATAAGATAAAAAAATATGATTGTGAAAATTATACAACTAACTACTGTTTCTAGAAAAATGTAAATACTTACCTTTACATAAAGAAAAAGATTGTTGAAGTAAAAGATTTAAAATAAAAATAGATTGTTTCATATTTATTTCACCAATCAAATAATTTATTTAAAACGACTGCTATTATAACATATAAGATAGGAGTATGTAAGATTAACATATGCGTTTTTGTAACTATAAAAATGTTAAAGTAAACAAACATATAGTAGGTTATTTAATATGTTCATAAAGACAATTTGTTGGTAGTAGTAAATAATAATGAGTATATTTTAACAGTAAAACTAGGTTCGGACCCGCACCTACGTGCGGGGTTGATTTCAAAAACTAAATTTGCTATCATATTTATAATATATTACGTATGTATGGGGTTATGTTTGTAATTTTTTTAAAGAAAATTATTTGATTTTTTTATTCGGGTTAGAAAAAAATTTATCTGATCTTTTTTTGTTATTTATAATGACACCTATGTTAAAATATGGTATGTTTATTTCGAGACAACAATTAGTAAAAAAAATGTGGTGTATCATTATCTTTATTTTCTGGCCATGTTTTTTAAACAAAGTTTTTATAATTTGATTTACTTACTATCATCTTGTAACCAATCGTTCTTTAGTTACCATAAAATTTGGATCGATATGGCAATAGACCTGAATCAAGTGTAAATCGGATTTTTTGACGGGTTAATTTTTTATCAAACCCGTGA
Organism: Camelina sativa; assembly: GCF_000633955.1. Taxonomy (NCBI): domain Eukaryota; kingdom Viridiplantae; phylum Streptophyta; class Magnoliopsida; order Brassicales; family Brassicaceae; genus Camelina; species Camelina sativa. Next base: position 10,684,707 of record NC_025693.1, read on the forward strand.
AGTGTCAAATAAGCAAAAATTGTCAAAAATATAAAAACTTCCTAAAATGGGTGATGTAAATTTTCAAGCGGGTCAAATTCGTCCCAGTAAGCAAGTTGATGAACTATCCAAATTATTTGATTTTATCCCGTCACCCAAAATTCTCTTATCCTATTTTACCATAGTAGTTTTGATAATGTTGTCTATTTTCCGAATTACCAGTTTCCGTTTTGTATCCATTTTCTTGTCTAAATATTTATAATAAATATGTCAATGAAAATTTTCAAATATATTACCAACCCATCTCATCTTATATATATTTCTCTTAAGCAATACTTTTAAACCCGGACCAGACCGGCTAGGCAGAGCGGTCTAACCGCGACATGGTTAGTGTTCCAGTCTGGTGATATACTTAAAACACATCAAAAATAGGAAAAAAAAAACTTTTAAGATCCAAAAACCATGGTTAAACCGGTGAGCTGGTTAAACCGGATCAACAAATCTTTGGAACTCAATTTTCATGCTAACGTGAAACTGTTATTTATTGGACAAAGTATCTAGTTCTTTTTTTCATATAGTCTGATGTGGGACTCTACATAACATTTCTAAAATCAAGGGTAGTTTTGTTTTTTTTTTGTCTCTTTTCTCATATTATGTGTGTCTAATTGTTTGTCTAATCAAAAAGAAAATAATATTTTTCCACATGAATCCGAAATTCTCATTAAATATTTGAAGTATAACTGATCCATGTATGCTACAGTTAAAAATAAATTAACCTCTTCTTAAAAATTCAACTTTGTTTAATTCAATTTTCTATTATTCAATTAGCCAGTTCATACTTCATAGTATATGTTTGATCATTCTAATTTGTAATGATTATGGCTTATGGGTGCAACTGGCCATTTTTAAAAAAGAAATTGAATGGAATATGTTGTTCCTTGTTTTTATTACCATTTAGAAGTAATTTATTTTTCGAATTTTAACATGTGGCCCCTACACTATTCCAACTGTCTTTTTTTTTTAAGAATCATAGGAAGAAAATTGTTTCTTTTCAAATTTTATAAGGAATAGATTTTCTTATTCATTCATGTTTTATCATTTTTTCTTTTCTGGATTGTTCTTTTTTATTCTTATTCCTCCTCGTTATTTTTGTTCCTTGGTAGGTTATCAATCGGAGCCTATGAGTTTTTATTTTCAATGGATCATAGAGATTAGTTTCTTTGGCTTTTTAAAATTTCTAAGGAGCATAATCTTTTTTTTTTTTTTTAACTTGGTGGTTAGTTTTTTTTTTTGAATTCTTGGTTTCCCTCTTGTTTTTTTTAGTCTTTTTTTTGTTCTCGTTCTAAAGTTATAATAAGACATAAATGACACCTTTTTTTTATTTACAGGCCGATAAAACCATACCAAATAAGTTTAAGTATATACAATTTCGAATTTAGTTGTTTAAAGTTATTAAGGAACAAAACAACTTCCAAAGACTCGCAATTATACATTGGTATTTTACAAAGAACGAAAATTGTAGTTTATTATATTACAGGTTTAACTCTAACTTTTTTATAGATTAAAATTTTATAGAGTTAAAATATTAATATTACTTAAATTTTTAATAGAGTTTAATTATTATAATATTTTTTAACTTTCAATGGAGTTTCAATATTTATAATATGTGTACTTTTCAAAAGTCTCAATATTTATAATATTTGAAACTTTTCAAAAATAAATATTATAATGTTTTGAAATTTTGAAAAGTTTTATATTATATATACTCAAATAAAAAGCTGAACTAACTTTTAAATTTAGACGCTTGATAAATAATCACCTCCTGCTCCTTCGTAATTTTAAAGAGTATAAGTTCTATTTATAGTGATGTTGAACCATATTTCAATATATCTAGCCGATGTGGGACTCGACATACACTTTTCTATATCTTTTAATATATCATCAAATTAAATTTGTTTACATATATATAATTTCGATTTTTATTTTTTTTTCTATCTATACTAATCATAATTAATTACTTTCATTTTGTTAAGGAAATATTGCAAAATTTAAACTAAATAATTATTTGTTTTTATTTAATTGTATTAAATTGATTCGTTGTTTCCATAAATATCTCACATTATAAAAGCAAATCAAATATGTTTACTTATATATAATTTCAATTTTAATTCTTTTGATTATTATGGAAGCAAACTTTAAACAACTTCTAAATACATTGAGTAATTATCGGTTCTATTTATATGCATGTAGAATTAAATTTTGATTTCCTTATATATCAAACGAAATTGATTAAATTTATTTTTAAAAAAATTCTGTTTGGATAAGCATTTATAACTGATCCATTTAATCACATCTATAACTGTTTGGCTCTACAGTTTATCATTAATTATTTCTGTTTGACTTCAAGATTATACATATCCTTATTCCTATTTAAGTGGCATTTCATTGTAATAATCTTAAACTCTATGTCTACTTATTAAAAATGCTTCCCTTTTAATAGTATAAATATATTTGTGTGTATAAATACACTTCAAGTGGTAATGTAGATTTTGTAATTGGATATACATTAGTGTATTATAGCAAAAAAAACAATTATTTTCTATAACTAAAAGTTTATCTCTTTACTTTTATACATTGTTTTTACTTACGAAAAGAATTAAATAAGTATATATTCTTTTTTAAATTTAATATAATTTTAATAAATTTGAACTCATCCACAACTATTTTCTTAACTAAAAGTGTATCTGTTTACTTTTTTTTTCATGCAAACAATAAATTGAAAGAAAATTCCATTGTGAGTTGCCCAATCCGGAGGGAAGGGGTTTACAAAAGAAACTTCATAAATAAGAGAACGCGAAGCACGGACAAGACAATTCACCTTCGTATTTGACGCACACGGGATCCAAGAGATGAAGAATAGTTGGAAGGACTCCAGCGAGTTGAACTCATAGAGCATGTGGAGAAGGACGGCCAATCTTTAGAGGACTGAATCATAGTGAGTAACTCAGCACAATCAGTCTCGTAATGTTGACAAGCAATCCCTGCAGCACGTATCCGCTCCATGGCCCAGTAAAATGCTTCTAACTCCGAATGCAGGGGGAGGAGCTCCGTCTTAGAGACTTGGCCCTCAACAACAAGGTTCACTCTTCACCAATGCAACACCACCAGTCCAATCTTGAATGCAAATTGGTTGCTTTCCAAGAACCATCAATCTGACAACGAGGTGAAGAAATCTGGACATCCAAAGATAGAGATGGAGCTGACATGACCGCCATAAAAGAGAGCGCCTCTTCCCAGGCTAACTTATCTCTCCAGAAAACAAAATCCAAATTCGAGTACATTGACTCGTATGGAAAACCCTCTGACGAGACAGGAGTCGGAGATAAATCCCAAACTTCACAAGAGCGAGGGCATTCAAAGAAAACATGATTAATAGTCTCAACCAGAGACTCACACCTTTTACACCAAATATCACATTGGACACTTTGGTGTATCTATTGACTTTTGTAAATAGTTTTTACATATTAAAAATTATTTTTTTTTATTTTTTTGCTAATTTAGTTTTATTTTAAAAATTCTAAACCTGTACATCGGGCGGGTTCTAATCTAGTAATTCTATACAAGAAAAGACTACGGATGCCCATAAATGAAATACTATAAATTAATTCATAATACAGGTATTACAGTTCATTATATTTTAAATTGACTACAAATAACGTACGTGAGATATACAAATTAAAAAAGCATTTTAGACTAATTGTAAGGAGTAAAAAACAATATTCACAAAAATTTTAAATAGTAGTTACAAAAGAAAAAAAAAACACACAAATATAGTGTACTACCGCCTGTTTTGAAAATTGCTAGGCGCTAGTCGGGCAGCGAGGATGGGCCTAACGCCTAGAAGAGAAATCAGAGATTATACGGGAATTAACCGGGACTAATTTTTAATATTTTTTTATTTTATAATTTAAAGTAATACTATCGGGAATTATACGAGAATTATACGGGAACTAACCGGAACTGTCAAGGTCTCGGGAATAAGGCCACTATCGGAAATCTTCGGGACTTATGGAATAAGCATAGGTCTGATTTTTTATTTCTTATAGAAACTAAGCAATCTTTTTCTTTTTTGGAACAATTTGTAGGCCATTTTGGCTATAAAAATTTAAAAACTGTGGAACCAATTGGTTCTAGTGGAGGGTTGGCCCTCTTTTATAATAAAGAAGTTTTTGATGTGTCAATTTTATTTGAGTCAAACCGTTTAATTGATGTCGAGACTGTCTATAATGGTCGAGTTATTCATTTAACTTTTATTTATGGGGATCCGGACCCTAAAAATTGGGACCTCGTTTGGGAAAGATTATTGCGGATTAGTTCTGTTCGGTCGACTCCATGGTTCATTGTAGGAGATCTCAATGAGTTAACAGGAAATCATGAGAAGAGAGGGGGGAAGCTTCGCCATGCTTCTTCCTTCCTCTCTTTTAATGGGATGCTTCGGGATTGTGGTTTTTTGGAATTTCCGTATCTGGGAGATTGTTTATCTTGGAAGGATTGGCGTGATAAAAAACCAATCCGGTGTTGTTTGGATAGGGCTCTGGGTAATGAAGACTGGCACGATTTATTTCCGGATAGGGCTGTGATGGAGACTATTTCGCAGGGGTGGAATGGGGGACAAGATGCAGGTCCGACAACTTTTCTGGACAAGATTGTAAATTGCCGACGAGCCATTTCTCATTGGCGTAAAACGCTAGTTCCATTCGGACGAGATACTATTGAGGATCTTAAACGCCAGTTAGCTGTGGCTCAAGCGGATGATGCGGTTCCTTCGGAGGTCATTACTGATTTAACCACACGTCTGCGGGATGCCTATAATGATGAGGAAATTTATTGGTATAAAAAAAAGTCGCAATCGATGGATGCGGGTGGGGGATAAAAACACAAAGTATTTTCAAGCTCAAACTAAGCAGAGACGGGCTCGGAACCGGATCACGGGTCTCTATGATAGAAATAATGTTTGGTTAACAAAGGAAGACGATATTTGCACGGTGGCGGTATCGTATTTTGAGGAACTGTTTACTTCTATTAATCCGACTAATTTTGCGGATGCTCTCCGTGAGGTGCAGGTGGTAATAACGGATGAGGTAAATGAGAGTTTAATGGCACCGGCAACGGAGGCGGAGGTTCGTAAAGCTTTATTCCTGATGTCCCCGGATAAGGCCCCTGGGCCGGATGGGATGACTGCTTTGTTTTACCAGAAGGCTTGGAGAGTGGTTAAAGAGGATCTGGTGGCTATGGTAAATCGGTTCTTTGTAGAGGGAGTTTTTGATAAAAGTTTGAATAGGTCGCATATCTGTTTAATTCCGAAGGTGGTCAAGCCTACCAGGATGGCGGAGATGCCGCCTATCAGTTTGTGTAATGTGGGGTATAAGCTCATTTCAAAAATTATGTGTCAACGGTTAAAAGTAGTATTACCTGAACTTATTTCGGAAACACAATCCGCTTTTGTTCCAGGACATTTGATTTCAGATAACATCCTTATTGCTCAGGAGATGTTTCATGGTTTGAGGACAAATCCTTCATGTAAAGGTAAATTTATGGCAATCAAAACAGATATGAGTAAGACGTATGATCGGGTGGAATGGGGTTTTATAGAGGCTCTGTTACGGAAAATGGGCTTTGCGGAGACGTGGATTTCCAGAATTATGTTTTGCGTTACTTTTGTTGAATACAAGGTCCTTCTTAATGGGCAACCCAATGGTAGGATTGTCCCAAAGCGGGGTTTAAGGCAGGGTGATCCGTTGTCCCCTTATTTGTTTATTTTGTGTACAGAGGTCTTAGTGGCAAATATCCGGAAGGCAGAGCGGGATAAACTAATTACAGGGATCAAAGTCGTGAATAAGTGTCCACCGATTACGCATTTGTTATTTGCGGATGATAGTCTATTTTTCTGCAAGGTCGATAGGGCTCAATGTGGTGTAATTTTGGATATCTTAAAACAATATGAGGCAGTCTCGGGCCAACAAATTAATTTTGCTAAATCTTCAATCCAATTTGGCCATAAGGTGGGTGACGCTGTACGGACGGAGATGCAGGGGATTTTGGGAATAACGAATTTGGGTGGTATGGGATCATATCTAGGATTACCGGAGAGTCTGGGTGGGTCCAAGACAAAGGTTTTCTCTTTTGTTTGCGATCGGCTTCAGGGTCGAACGACGGGTTGGTCGGCGAAACTTCTCTCTAAGGGAGGAAAAGAGGTGATGCTCAAGTCTGTAGCTACAGTGGTTCCGACTTTTGTAATGTCGTGTTTCCGGTTACCAAAACAATAACGTCAAAGCTCACGAGTGCCGTGGCAAATTTTTGGTGGAGTACTTCAGGACAGTCTGGGGGGATGCATTGGTTAGCTTGGGATAAGCTCTGTTGTAGTAAGCAATTGGGGGGCTTGGGTTTCAGAAATTTTGATGCTTTTAATACGGCTTTGTTGGCAAAGCAATTGTGGCGGCTGATTGAGGCTTCGGATACTTTGTTTGCTCGTGTTTGCAAAGGCAGGTATTATCGAAATTCCAATCCTTTGGAACCGATACATTCATATTCTCCTTCTTATGGGTGGAGAAGCATTATTTCCGCTAGATCTTTGGTTAATAAAGGGCTTATTTTACGGGTTGGTTCAGGGGACTCCATTTTGGTATGGACAGACCCCTGGGTGCCGGCTCAATCCCCAAGACCAGCGTCCAGTAAGGGTCCTCTTAAAGATCCTTCTCTTAAAATCTCTCATTTAATTGATTGTCACACAAATTCTTGGCGTATGGATATACTCCAGGAGCATTTCGCCCCGGAAGATGTTGATCTGATAGGGGCTATCCCTCTAGGGAGTTCTCGGCTACCCGATTCCATGGGTTGGCACTTTACAAAATCCGGTAAGTATATAGTTAAATCTGGGTATGACACCGAACGGTTGGCAAGTTCACAGGCTACTACGGTCCCTCGTGTGGGTCCAGAGATAACCCCCCTTTTGGCGGGTGTCTGGGGTGTTTCCTGTCCACCGAAGATAAAACATTTTATGTGGCAGGTCTTGACATGATGTATTTCGGTTTCGGCCAACCTACAGCGTCGCGGTTTTGCATGTGATTCTGGGTGTGCCCGTTGTGGGGCGGAGGAGGAAACGATTAATCATGCTATTTTCCGGTGTCCACCGGCTAGACAGGTGTGGGCTTTAGCTCAGGTCCCTGTAGACTCGGTTTCATTTCCGACGGAGTCTGTTTATGCTAATGTGGATCATTTCTTGGATTCGGCTAATCCGGGATCACAGATAGTTGCTTTTCCGTGGATTATGTGGTATATTTGGAAAGCGCGAAACGCTCGTGTCTTTGAGAATGTTATGGATAATCCCCTGGAGGTTGTTCGATTGGCGGAGGGAGAGGCAACGGTCTGGTTGCAGGCTCAGGTGGAGGTTGAGGATGGTGNTAAACCCTAACCCTAAACCCTGAAGACTAATTACATTACTATTAATGATTAAAAAGATGAATTCAAGACTTATAATCAAAGATAGGACAGTGTAACACAAAATTGTTAGAGAATTGGACGATGTTGGNTCTCGCAAATTTGCGGTGGATTTGCGAGGAAAATACGAGAAACAAAAAAGCCCTAGCAAAGCCATCACAAAATTGCGAGGAAGCCAATCGTCGCAAATTCGCTGCTCATTTGCGAGGCATTTACGACAAAGTCACCTTCCTCGCAAATCAATCGCTGCTCATTATCCATAGTAAAATTGCTATGGACATGCGAGTGATTTACGAAAGCCATAGCAAATCCATTGCAAAATTAAGAATTTTTTTTTATATATAAATATTACAAAACTTAATATAATTATTCTGAAATATATTTCAATGTGTTCATAAGGTGAATTATTCTGAAATAAATTATTCTGATGGTTTTTATAAATAAGATATTCAAGATTTGCGACAAGCTTGCGACGGATTTGCTATATATAAAGCAAATTAGTCGCAAATCCATTGCAAATTACTCAAATCATAGCAATTCCCTCGCAAATGACAACTTTAAACCCTA